>NW_023997038.1:0-27910 GCF_015586225.1 Lucilia sericata
TCGAATTTTCAAACCTAATTTCGAATATTTGGACATAATATTATATTGTCATCAAAATTTCAACCAATTCGGGCTAAGTTTACTAGTTTTAACCGCTTCGAAATTTTCTCAAACTTAAGTTCGAATTTTGGGGAATTTTATTTTTTGATTTTTATGATTTGGAAATAATTTTAAGAGCATAAAATTTTTCGACAGGACTTCGAATTTTCGAATCTATCTTCGAATATTCGAACATAATATTGCATGGTCCACTTGATGTACGCATGACTACTAAATTTCGGCAAACTTGGAAGACGGGAACATTATTACTTAAATCAATTTTGCCAATTTATTAATAATTTCTATTCAATTTCGATTTTTTTTCATTTTTTTTTTTTTGTTTTAAACGTAAAAATCTCATTTTGATTTTTAGAATTAATTGCAAAACATAAAAATCATTGTGTGATTTCTATTTTGGATTTTTAGTTAAAAATTATTTTTGTTTTTTTTTATTATTATTGGTTTTTATTTGAAAAAGTTCTCAGTAATATTTAGGGAAAACATACAAATACAAATCAAGCAATTTTTTTTTGGAGAAATGAAATTCAAATCAAATATGATTTTTTAAACTTGATTTTTTTATGAAAATGATGATAATTACTGTCTCTGGTTCAGACTGAATGATAACCGAAACAGTCGAAATAACAACATATACTTGCGAAAAGTCGACTTATTGTTTCGACCATAGGATCCCATACAAGAGTCGATGACCCTGCTTTGCATAGAATGTATAGAAATGGGAAACACACAATTGACAACATTGGAGAAAAGTCGTATAAGCGATTTTTTTTTTTGTTTTGATAGGAATGTCGTATTGTCGACTTTTCATGCGCTATTAAATATTTCCCTCTTGTGATGATACACAAATGGCTCGAGGCAGGACCGGGCACTGGTATTCATACCAGTTTTTATACCCTGAAACAATTCTCACTTTTGTATGGTAAAGCCTTAAAACGAATATTACCTGTTTTTTTGGAAGGAAGAATGAATTAGGAAGAAACACGCTGCTTATATAATGTGGTACTGTTTTTTTTTTCTTTGAACCACCATGTTTTTTTTTTATCACCAAAGTTTTTTTTTTTTACAAAATTTCCAAAATATTATAACAATAAAGTTAGGAGTTTACTTACGCTCATTATTTAGTTAGGTTTTTGACACGATCTTTCACAATTTTTAGTTTGTTATTTTCTTATCGGGATATTATTTTTGTAACTTTTCTTCTTTTAACTTGCCTCCTGAACCAAACAAATAAGTACATTAATGAGTTGCCAGGCAATAGAGAATATTAGCGTATCAGGGAGATGCCTGTATGTCCCGAAGGCAAAATGTGGGGAGAATATGGGGATGCCAGATGGCATTTTAACATAAGGTGTAAAATACACGAACCAAAGGTATTATTATGGCAAGGGTTTCCCCTCCCATTTACTTTACACGGTGGTAAAGAAAATGGTGGGGTTTGTCGTGTCTCCCCCTGAACGGGTTAAGGTTGCATTCTATTATAATAAGAAGAAGACCGAAAACATAGAATTACAATAGAATGCAACCTTGAAAACAGCTGTTTGGGGGTTTGACTGAAGGTCAGATGGAAGAAAAAAGATGGCGAAAATGATGAAAAAAGCGCGGGAAAGAAATTTTTAAGAGGAGGAGCAAGAGAAGAGGAAGTTTTTTTTTTGGGTTGAAGAGAGTCGGTGAAGGAAGACGTGCCTTTTTCGGAAATAAAAGACATTTTGTTCAAAAAAAAGAAAAAAAAAAGTGATACCGATATAACACAAATCAACACACTACATAAATTTTACACATAAAAATAAAAGATTAAAAAAAAAAAAAAACACGATGTTACATTTAAACAAAACATTTACATAAAAATAACACAATACACAAATATTACACATAAAAATTAAAAATTTTGTTATTTTTACAAACACAATTTACATATAAAACACAACATTTATCTAAAAATTAATTATTGTTACACAAACTTGACATATAAAACACATAAATCATATAAAAACGCCAATCTGCACTTAAAAACATTGATTAAAACATGAAACACCAATCTATATACATTTAAACCACGAATTCACATACCAAGAGTGGACATATCTGGACGACTATCTTTGGACTATACTAACAGGACTAGGAAGGAAAATTTAATGGTTTAATTTTTGGGAATTAGAGATTTTTTTTGGTATTTTTGTTACCAAAATTGGATGGCCGTTGTTGCCCTTAGAACCTATCCTAGGTTGTGCTCAGGTTAGGGTTTGGTTTGTGCTTAGAGTTACGCCCTGTTAAAATCCATTAACTTTCCGACTGCACCAACTGTACAAAGACAGATCAAGGACCAAGACTAACGATTAATTAACGTCCGCGCTTTGCGGTAAGAGCATCCTGTTCCCGAATATAGTTTGGTGAAGAGAAGCAGAACCAAATATGGAATGAATAATACGAGGTAAGTGAGAATTTAAAATCAGGCTGTAGGGGTAGTGTTAGGGGCAAATGCTATTTAAACTGGCCAAAGATTTGCCATGGTAGAGGGAGGGCAGGCCAAGCAGCACAACATCCGCTGCTGACCAGTAGGCACAACGTCGCGATGACTAGGAATTAGGTTAAAATAGTAGACTAAAGAGAGATCGAAATTGAGGAAGAATCTTGATTGGTACATTCCTTTTTTTTTTTGTTCAAGAACTTCGTGCGGAATAGGATGGTGAACCCTACGCCACCTCTACCGGCTATTCTGAGCATTGCCACCTGGGTTTACACCACATAAGCGTTGCCATCATATTCTCTATCGGTTTACCATCCGGAGGTCTTGACAATCTATCCAATTGGCAATTTTCTAAAAATATATTATGCAATAAATTATATACCAAAACAAATGGCAACTATAATGCAATAAAAAGATATATAAACGACTGTTATAACATGAAAACTATAAAAGTTATTTGCAACCATATCGGAGCCTTGAATTACCGCATTTTTAAACCTGTACCAATAAATATACCGATCTATCCAACTTTTGTAAAAATTCATTATGCCACAAATTATACACCAAAATAAAGTGCAACTGTAATGCTTTAAAATGATGCATAAACTATTGCCCTAGCATGAAAACTGTCAAAGTTATTTGCAACCATATCGGAACCTCTACAATAAATAATTCTATCGATCTATCCAATTGGCCATCTTCTAAAAATACATTATGCAATAAATTATATATCAAAACAAATGGCAACTAAAATGCAATAAAAAGATATATAAACGACTGTTATAACATGAAAACTATAAAAGTTATTTGCAACCATATCGGAGCCTTAAGTTACCGCATTTTTGAACCTGTACCAATAAATATACCGATCTATCCAATTTTTGTAAAAATTCATTATGCCACAAATTATACACCAAAATAAAGTGCAACTGTAATGCTTTAAAATGATGCGTAAACTAATGCCCTAGCATGAAAACTGTCAAAGTTATTTGCAACCATATCGGAACCTCAAATTACCGCGTTTTTAAACATAGAACAATAATTCTACCGATCCATCAAATTGACCATTTTTTAGACGAACACATTATGCCACAAATGATATACCAAATTAAAGTGCAATCATAATGCTCTAAACTGATGCATAAATGACTGTCATAGCATGAAAACTGTCAAAGTTATTCACAACCATATCGGAACCTCAAATTACCGCCTTTTTAAACCTGGGAAAATAATTCTACCGATCTATCCAATTGGCCATTTTCCAAAAATATATTATGGAATAAATTATATACCAAAGCAAATGGCAACTATAATGCAATAAAAAGATATATAAACGACTGTTATAACATGAAAACTATAAAAGTTATTTGCAACCATATCGGAGCCTTAAGTTACCGCATTTTTGAACCTGTACCAATAAATATACCGATCTATCCAATTTTGTAAAAATTCATTATGCCACAAATTATACACCAAAATAAAGTGCAACTGTAATGCTTTAAAATGATGCGTAAACTAATGCCCTAGCATGAAAACTGTCAAAGTTATTTGCAACCATATCGGAACCTCAAATTACCGCGTTTTTAAACATAGAACAATAATTCTACCGATCCATCAAATTGACCATTTTTTAGACGAACACATTATGCCACAAATGATATACCATATTAAAGTGCAATCATAATGCTTTAAAATGATGCATAAATGACTGTCATAGCGTGAAGACTGTCAATGTTATTTGCAGCCATATCGGAACCTCAAACTACGGCGTTTTTAAAGCTGTGAAAATAATTCTACCGATCTATCCAATTGGCCATTTTCCAAAAATATATTATGGAATAAATTATATACCAAAGCAAATGGCAACTATAATGCAATAAAAATATATATAAACGACTGTTATAACATGAAATCTATAAAAGTTATTTGCAACCATATGGGAGCCTTAAATTACCGCATTTTTGAACCTGTACCAATAAATATACCGATCTATCCAATTTTTGTAAAAATTCATTATGCCGCAAATTATACACCAAAATAAAGTGCAACTGTAATGCTTTAAAATGATGCGTAAACTAATGCCCTAGCATGAAAACTGTCAAAGTTATTTGCAACCATATCGGAACCTCAAATTACCGCGTTTTTAAACATAGAACAATAATTCTACCGATCCATCAAATTGACCATTTTTTAGACGAACACATTATGCCACAAATGATATACCAAATTAAAGTGCAATCATAATGCTCTAAACTGATGCATAAATGACTGTCATAGCATGAAAACTGTCAAAGTTATTCACAACCATATCGGAACCTCAAATTACCGCCTTTTTAAACCTCGGAAAATAATTCTATCGATCTATCCAATTGGCCATCTTCTAAAAATACATTATGCAATAAATTATATACCAAAACAAATGGCAACTAAAATGCAATAAAAAGATGTATAAACGACTGTTATAACATGAAAACTATAAAAGTTATTTGCAACCATATCGGGGCCTTAAATTACCGCATTTTTAAACCTGTACCAATAAATATACCGATCTATCCAATTTTTGTAAAAATTTATTATGCCACAAATTATACACAAAAACAAAGTGCAACTGTAATGCTTTAAAATGATGCATAAATGACTGTCATAGCATAAAAACTGTCAAAGTTATTCACAACCATATCGGAACCTCAAATTACCGCGTTTTTTAAACCTGGGAAAATAATTCTACCGATTTATCCAATTGGCCGTTTTCTAAAGATACATTATGCAATAATATATATACCAAAACAAATGGCAATTTTAATGCTTTAAAATGGTGCATAAACGACTGTCCTAGCACGAAAACTGCCAAAGTTAATTGCAACCATATCGGAACCTCAGATTACTGCTTTTATTAAACATAGAACAATAATTCTACCGATCTATCAAATTGACCAATTTGTAAAAACACACATTTTGCTACAAATTATATACCATATTAAAGTGCAATCATAATGCTTTAAAATGATGCATAAATGACTGTCACAACATGAAAACTGTCAATGTTATTTGCAACCATATCGGAACCTCAAATTACCGCCTATCCAATTGGCAGTTTTCTAAAAATATATTATGCAATAAATTATATACCAAAACAAATGGCAACTATAATGCAATAAAAAGATATATAAACGACTGTTATAACATGAAAACTATAAAAGTTATTTGCAACCATATCGGAGCCTTGAATTACCGCATTTTTAAACCTGTACCAATAAATATACCGATCTATCCAACTTTTGTAAAAATTCATTATGCCACAAATTATACTCCAAAGAAAAGTGCAACTGTAATGCTTTAAAATGATGCATAAACTATTGCCCTAGCATGAAAACTGTCAAAGTTATTTGCAACCATATCGGAACCTCAAATTACCGCGTTTTTAAACATAGAACAATAATTCTACCGATCCTTCAAATTGACCATTTTTTAGACGAACACATTGTGCCACAAATGATATACCAAATTAAAGTGCAATCATAATGCTTTAAAATGATGCATAAATGACTGTCATAGCATGAAAACTGTCAAAGTTATTCACAACCATATCGGAACCTCAAATTACCGCCTTTTTAAACCTGGGAAAATAATTCTACCGATCTATCCAATTGGCCATTTTCTAAAAATACATTATGCAATAAATTATATACCAAAACAAATGGCAATTTTAATGCTTTAAAATGGTGCATAAACGACTGTCCCAGCACGCAAACTGCCAAAGTTAATTGCAACCATATCGGAACCTCAGATTACTGCGTTTATTAAACATAGAACAATAATTCTACCGATCTATCAAATTGACCAATTTGTAAAAATACACATTATGCTACAAATGATATACCATATTAAAGTGCAATCATAATGCTCTAAACTGATGCATAAATGACTGTCATAGCATGAAAACTGTCAAAGTAATTCACAACCATAGTGCTTTAAAATGATGCATAAATGACTGTCATAGCGTGAAAACTGTCAATGTTATTTGCAGCCATATCGGAACCCCAAACTACCGCGTTTTTAAAGCTGTGAAAATAATTCTACCGATCTATCCAATTGACCATTTTCCAAAAATATATTATGGATTAAATTATATACCAAAGAAAATGGCAACTATAATGCAATAAAAAGATGTATAAACGACTGTTATAACATGAAAACTATAAAAGTTATTTGCAACCATATCGGAGCCTTTTTAAACCTGGGAAAATAATTCTACCGATCTATCCAATTGGCCATTTTCTTAAAATACATTATGCAATAAATTATATACCAGAACAAATGGCAATTTTAATGCTTTAAAATGGTGCATAAACGACTGTCCTAGCACGAAAACTGCCAAAGTTAATTGCAACCATATCGGAACCTCAGATTACTGCGTTTATTAAACATAGAACAATAATTCTACCGATCTATCAAATTGACCAATTTGTAAAAATACACATTATGCTACAAATTATATACCATATTAAAGTGCAATCATAATGCTTTAAAATGATGCATAAATGACTGTCATAGCATGAAAACTGTCAATGTTATTTGCAACCATATCGGAACCTCAAATTACCGCCTATCCAATTGGCAATTTTCTAAAAATATATTATGCAATAAATTATATACCAAAACAAATGGCAACTATAATGCAATAAAAAGATATATAAACGACTGTTATAACATGAAAACTATAAAAGTTATTTGCAACCATATCGGAGCCTTGAATTACCGCTTTTTTAAACCTGTACCAATAATATACCGATCTATCCAACTTTTGTAAAAATTCATTATGCCACAAGTTATACACCAAAATAAAGTGCAACTGTAATGCTTTAAAATGATGCATAAACTATTGCCCTAGCATGAAAACTGTCAAAGTTATTTGCAACCATATCGGAACCTCAAATTACCGCGTTTTTAAACATAGAACAATAATTCTACCGATCCTTCAAATTGACCATTTTTTAGACGAACACATTGTGCCACAAATGATATACCAAATTAAAGTGCAATCATAATGCTTTAAAATGATGCATAAATGACTGTCATAGCATGAAAACTGTCAAAGTTATTCACAACCACAAATGATATACCAAATTAAAGTGCAATCATAATGCTTTAAAATGATGCATAAATGACTGTCATAGCATGAAAACTGTCAAAGTTATTCAAAACCATATCGGAACCTCAAATTACCGCCTTTTTAAACCTGGGAAAATAATTCTACCGATCTATCCAATTGGCCATTTTCTAAAAATACATTATGCAATAAATTATATACCAAAACAAATGGCAATTTTAATGCTTTAAAATGGTGCATAAACGACTGTCCCAGCACGCAAACTGCCAAAGTTAATTGCAACCATATCGGAACCTCAGATTACTGCGTTTATTAAACATAGAACAATAATTCTACCGATCTATCAAATTGACCAATTTGTAAAAATACACATTATGCTACAAATGATATACCATATTAAAGTGCAATCATAATGCTCTAAACTGATGCATAAATGACTGTCATAGCATGAAAACTGTCAAAGTAATTCACAACCATAGTGCTTTAAAATGATGCATAAATGACTGTCATAGCGTGAAAACTGTCAATGTTATTTGCAGCCATATCGGAACCTCAAACTACTGCGTTTTTAAAGCTGTGAAAATAATTCTACCGATCTATCCAATTGACCATTTTCCAAAAATATATTATGGAATAAATTATATACCAAAGCAAATGGCAACTATAATGCAATAAAAAGGTATATAAACGACTGTTATAACATGAAAACTATAAAAGTTATTTGCAACCATATCGGAGCCTTGAATTACCGCATTTTTAAACCTATACCAATAAATATACCGATCTATCCAACTTTTGTAAAAATTCATTATGCCACAAATTATACACCAAAATAAAGTGCAACTGTAATGCTTTAAAATGATGCATAAACTATTGCCCTAGCATGAAAACTGTCAAAGTTATTTGCAACCATATCGGAACCTCAAATTACCGCGTTTTTAAACATAGAACAATAATTCTATCGATCCATCAAATTGACCATTTTTTAGACGAACACATTATGCCACAAATGATATACCAAATTAAAGTGCAATCATAATGCTTTAAAATGATGCATAAATGACTGTCATAGCATGAAAACTGTCAAAGTTATTCACAACCATATCGGAACCTCAAATTACCGCCTTTTTAAACCTGGGAAAATAATTCTACCGATCTATCCAATTGGCCATTTTCTAAAAATACATTATGCAATAAATTACATACCAAAACAAATGGCAATTTTAATGCTTTAAAATGCTGCATAAACGACTGTCCTAGCACGAAAACTGTCAAAGTTAATTGCAACCATATCGGAACCTCAGATTACTGCGTTTAGTAAACATAGAACAATAATTCTACCGATCTATCAAATTGACCAATTTGTAAAAATACACATTATGCTACAAATGATATACCATATTAAAGTGCAATCATAATGCTTTAAAATGATGCATAAATAACTGTCATAGCGTGAAAACTGTCAATGTTATTTGCAGCCATATCGGAACCTCAAATTACCGCGTTTTTAAAGCTGTGAAAATAATTCTACCGATCTATCCAATTGGCCATTTTCCAAAAATATATTATGGAATAAATTATATACCAAAGCAAATGGCAACTATAATGCAATAAAAAGATATATAAAAAACTGTTATAACATGAAAACTATAAAAGTTATTTGCAACCATATCGGAGCCTTAAATTACCGCATTTTTGAACCTGTACCAATAAATATACCGATCTATCCAACTTTTGTAAAAATTCATTATGCCACAAATTATACACCAAAATAAAGTGCAACTGTAATGCTTTAAAATGATGCATAAACTAATGCCCTAGCATGAAAACTGTCAAAGTTATTTGCAACCATATCGGAACCTCAAATTACCGCGTTTTTAAACATAGAACAATAATTCTACCGATCCATCAAATTGACCATTTTTTAGACGAACACATTATGCCACAAATGATATACCAAATTAAAGTGCAATCATAATGCTCTAAACTGATGCATAAATGACTGTCATAGCATGAAAACTGTCAAAGTAATTCACAATCATATCGGAACCTCAAATTACCTCCTTTTTAAACCTGTGAAAGTAATTCTATCGATCTATCCAATTGGCCATCTTCTAAAAATACATTATGCAATAAATTATATACCAAAACAAATGGCAACTATAATGCAATAAAAGGATGTATAAACGACTGTTATAACATGAAAACTATAAAAGTTATTTGCAACCATATCGGGTCTTAAATTACCGCATTTTTAAACCTGTACCAATAAATATACCGATCTATCCAGTTTTTGTAAAAATTCATTATGCCACAAATTATACACAAAAACAAAGTGCAACTGTAATGCTTTAAAATGATGCATAAATGACTGTCATAGCATGAAAACTGTCAAAGTTATTCACAACCATATCGGAACCTCAAATTACCGCGTTTTTTAAACCTGGTAAAATAATTCTACCGATCTATCCAATTGGCCATTTTCTTAAAATACATTATGCAATAAATTATATACCAAAACAAATGGCAATTTTAATGCTTTAAAATGGTGCATAAACGACTGTCCTAGCACGAAAACTGCCAAAGTTAATTGCAACCATATCGGAACCTCAGATTACTGCGTTTATTAAACATAGAACAATAATTCTACCGATCTATCAAATTGACTAATTTGTACAAACACACATTATGCTACAAATTATATACCATATTAAAGTGCAATCATAATGCTTTAAAATGATGCATAAATGACTGTCATAGCATGAAAACTGTCAATGTTATTTGCAACCATATCGGAACCTCAAATTACCGCCTTTTTAAAACTGTGAAAATAATTCTACCGATCTATCCAATTGGCAATTTTCTAAAAATATATTATGCAATAAATTATATACCAAAACAAATGGCAACTATAATGCAATAAAAAGATATATAAACGACTGTTATAACATGAAAACTATAAAAGTTATTTGCAACCATATCGGAGCCTTAAATTACCGCATTTTTGAACCTGTACCGATAAATATACCGATCTATCCAATTTTTGTAAAAATTCATTATGCTACAAATTATACACCAAAATAAGGTGCAACTGTAATGCTTTAAAATGATGCGTAAACTAATGCCCTAGCATGAAAACTGTCAAAGTTATTTGCAACCATATCGGAATCTCAAATTACCGCGTTTTTAAACATAGAACAATAATTCTACCGATCCATCAAATTGACCATTTTTTAGACGAACACATTATGTCACAAATGATATACCAAATTAAAGTGCAATCATAATGCTCTAAACTGATGCATAAATGACTGTCATAGCATGAAAACTGTCAAAGTAATTCACAACCATATCGGAACCTCAAACTACCGCCTTTTTAAACCTGGGAAAATAATTCTATCGATCTATCCAATTGGCCATCTTCTAAAAATACATTATGCAATAAATTATATACCAAAACAAATGGCAACTAAAATGCAATAAAAAGATGTATAAACGACTGTTATAACATGAAAACTATAAAAGTTATTTGCAACCATATCGGGGCCTTAAATTACCGCATTTTTAAACCTGTACCAATAAATATACCGATCTATCCAATTTTTGTAAAAATTCATTATGCCACAAATTATACACAAAAACAAAGTGCAACTGTAATGCTTTAAAATGATGCATAAATGACTGTCATAGCATGAAAACTGTCAAAGTTATTCACAACCATATCGGAACCTCAAATTACCGCGTTTTTAAACCTGGGAAAATAATTCTACCGATTTATCCAATTGGCCGTTTTCTTAAAATACATTATGTAATAAATTATATACCAAAAAAAAAATGGCAATTTTAATGCTTTAAAATGGTGCATAAACGACTGTCCTAGCACGAAAACTGCCAAAGTTAATTGCAGCCATATCGGAACCTCAGATTACCGCGTTTATTAAACATAGAACAATAATTCTACCGATCTATCAAATTCACCAATTAGTAAAAACACACATTATGCTACAAATTATATACCATATTAAAGTGCAATCATAATGCTTTAAAATGAAGCATAAATGACTGTCATAGCATGAAAACTGTCAATGTTATTTGCAACCATATCGGAACCTCAAATTACCGCGTTTTTAAACATAGAACAATAATTCTACCGATCTATCCAATTGGCAATTTTCTAAAAATATATTATGCAATAAATTATATAATAAAACAAATGGCAACTATAATGCAATAAAAAGATATATAAACGACTGTTATAACATGAAAACTATAAAAGTTATTTGCAACCATATCGGAGACTTAAATTACCGCATTTTTGAACCTGTACCAATAAATATACCGATCTATCCAATTTTTGTAAAAATTCATTATGCCACAAATTATACACCAAAATAAAGTGCAACTGTAATGCTTTAAAATGATGCGTAAACTAATGCCCTAGCATGAAAACTGTCAAAGTTATTTGCAACCATATCGGAACCTCAAATTACCGCGTTTTTAAACATAGAACAATAATTCTACCGATCTATCAAATTGACCATTTTTTAGACGAACACATTATGCCACAAATGATATACCAAATTAAAGCGCAATCATAATGCTCTAAACTGATGCATAAATGACTGTCATAGCATGAAAACTGTCAAAGTAATTCACAACCATATCGGAAACTCAAATTACCGCCTTTTTAAACCTGGGAAAATAATTCTATCGATCTATCCAATTGGCCATCTTCTAAAAATACATTATGCAATAAATTATATACCAAAACAAATGGCAATTTTAATGCTTTAAAATGGTGCATAAACGACTGTCCTAGCAACCATATCGGAACCTCAGATTACTGCGTTTATTAAACATAGAACAATAATTCTACCGATCTATCAAATTGACCAATTTGTAAAAATACACATTATGCTACAAATGATATACCATATTAAAGTGCAATCATAATGCTTTAAAATGATGCACAAATGACTGTCATGGCGTGAAAACTGTCAATGTTATTTGCAGCCATATCGGAACCTCAAACTACCGCATATTTAAAGCTGTGAAAATAATTCTACCGATCTATCCAATTGGCCATTTTCCAAAAATATATTATGGAATAAATTATATACCAAAGCAAATGGCAACTATAATGCAATAAAAAGATATATAAACGACTGTTATAACATGAAAACTATAAAAGTTATTTGCAACCATATCGGAGCCTTAAATTACCGCATTTTTGAACCTGTACCAATAAATATACCGATCTATCCAATTTTTGTAAAAATTCATTATGCCACAAATTATACACAAAAGCAAAGTGCAATCATAATGCTCTAAACTGATGCATAAATGACTGTCATAGCATGAAAACTATAAAAGTTATTCACAACCATATCGGAACCTCAAATTACCGCCTTTTTAAACCTGGGAAAATAATTCTACCGATCTATCCAATTGGCCATTTTGTTAAAATACATTATGCAATAAATTATATACCAAAACAAATGGCAATTTGAATGCTTTAAAATGGTGCATAAACGACTGTCCTAGCACGAAAACTGCCAAAGTTAATTGCAACCATATCGGAACCTCAGATTACTGCTTTTATTAAACATAGAACAATATCAAATTGACCAATTTGTAAAAAGACACATTATGCTACAAATTATATACCATATTAAAGTGCAATCATAATGCTTTAAAATGATGCATAAATGGACCTCAAATTACCGCCTTTTTAAAGCTGTGAAAATAATTCTACCGATCTATCCAATTGGCAATTTTCTAAAAATATATTATGCATTAAATTATATACCAAAACAAATGGCAACTATAATGCAATAAAAAGATATATAAACGACTGTTATAACATGAAAACTATAAAAGTTATTTGCAACCATATCGGAGCCTTGAATTACCGCATTTTTAAACCTGTACCAATATATATACCGATCTGTCCAACTTTTGTAAAAATTCATTATGCCACAAATTATACACCAAAATAAAGTGCAACTGTAATGCTTTAAAATGATGCATAAACTATTGCCCTAGCATGAAAACTGTCAAAGTTATTTGAAACCATATCGGAACCTCAAATTACCGCGTTTTTAAACATAGAACAATAATTCTACCGATCCTTCAAATTGACCATTTTTTAGACGAACACATTGTGCCACAAATGATATACCAAATTAAAGTGCAATCATAATGCTTTAAAATGATGCATAAATGACTGTCATAGCATGAAAACTGTCAAAGTTATTCACAACCATATCGGAACCTCAAATTACCGCCTTTTTAAACCTGGGAAAAAAATTCTACCGATCTATCCAATTGGCAATTTTCTAAAAATACATTATGCAATAAATTATATACCAAAACAAATGGCAATTTTAATGCTTTAAAATGGTGCATAAACGACTGTCCTAGCACGAAAACTGCCAAAGTTAATTGCAACCATATCGGAACCTCAGATTACTGCGTTTATTAAACATAGAACAATAATTCTACCGATCTATCAAATTGACCAATTTGTAAAAATACACATTATGCTACAAATGATATACCATATTAAAGTGCAATATAATGCTTTAAAATGATGCATAAGTGACTGTCATAGCGTAAAAACTGTCAATGTTATTTGCAGCCATATCGGAACCTCAAACTACCGCGTTTTTAAAGCTGTGAAAATAATTCTCCCGATCTATCCAATTAGCCATTTTCCAAAAATATATTATGGAATAAATTATATACCAAAGCAAATGGCAACTATAATGCAATAAAAAGATATATAAACGACTGTTATAACATGAAAACTATAAAAGTTATTTGCAACCATATCGGAGACTTAAATTACCGCATTTTTGAACCTGTACCAATAAATATACCGATCTATCCAATTTTTGTAAAAATTCATTATGCCACAAATTATACACCAAAATAAAGTGCAACTGTAATGCTTTAAAATGATGCGTAAACTAATGCCCTAGCATGAAAACTGTCAAAGTTATTTGCAACCATATCGGAACCTCAAATTACCGCGTTTTTAAACATAGAACAGTAATTCTACCGATCTATCAAATTGACCATTTTTTAGACGATCACATTATGCCACAAATGATATACCAAATTAAAGTGCAATCATAATGCTCTAAACTGATGCATAAATGACTGTCATAGCATGAAAACTGTCAAAGTAATTCACAACCATATCGGAACCTCAAATTACCGCCTTTTTAAACCTGGGAAAATAATTCTATCGATCTATCCAATTGGCCATCTTTTAAAAATACATTATGCAATAAATTATATACCAAAAAAAAATGGCAACTAAAATGCAATAATAAGATGTATAAACGACTGTTATAACATGAAAACTATAAAAGTTATTTGCAACCATATCGGGGCCTTAAATTACCGCATTTTTAAACCAGTACCAATAAATATACCGATCTATCCAATTTTTGTAAAAATTCATTATGCCACAAATTATACACAAAAACAAAGTGCAACTGTAATGCTTTAAAATGATGCATAAATGACTGTCATAGCATGAAAACTGTCAAAGTTATTCACAACCATATCGGAACCTCAAATTAGCGCCTTTTTAAACCTGGGAAAATAATTCTACCGATCTATCCAATTGGCCATTTTCTTAAAATACATTATGCAATAAATTATACACCAAAACAAATGGCAATTTTAATGCTTTAAAATGGTGCATAAACGACTGTCCTAGCACGAAAACTGCCAAAGTTAATTGCAACCATATCGGAACCTCAGATTACTGCTTTTATTAAACATAGAACAATAATTCTACCGATCTATCAAATTCACCAATTAGTAAAAACACACATTATGCTACAAATTATATACCATATTAAAGTGCAATCATAATGCTTTAAAATGATGCATGAAAACTGTCAATGTTATTCACAACCATATCGGAACCTCAAATTACCGCCTTTAAATTACCGCCTGCATAAACAATTGCCCTAGCATGAAAACTGTCAAAGTTATTTGCAACCATATCGGAACCTCAAATTACCGCGTTTTTAAACATAGAACAATAATTCTACCGATCCTTCAAATTGACCATTTTTTAGACGAACACATTATGCCACAAATGATATACCAAATTAAAGTGCAATCATAATGCTCTAAACTGATGCATAAATGACTGTCATAGCATGAAAACTGTCAAAGTAATTCACAACCATATCGGAACCTCAAATTACCGCCTTTTAAACCTGGGAAAATAATTCTATCGATCTATCCAATTGGCCATCTTCTAAAAATACATTATGCAATAAATTATATACCAAAACAAATGGCAACTAAAATGCAATAAAAAGATGTATAAACGACTGTTATAACATGAAAACTATAAAAGTTATTTGCAACCATATCGGGGCCTTAAATTACCGCATTTTTAAACCTGTACCAATAAATATACCGATCTATCCAATTTTTGTAAAAATTCATTATGCCACAAATTATACACAAAAACAAAGTGCAACTGTAATGCTTTAAAATGATGCATAAATGACTGTCATAGCATGAAAACTGTCAAAGTTATTCACAACCATATCGGAACCTCAAATTAGCGCCTTTTTAAACCTGGGAAAATAATTCTACCGATCTATCCAATTGGCAATTTTCTAAAAATATATTATGCAATAAATTATATACCAAAACAAATGGCAACTATAATGCAACAAAAAGATATATAAACGACTGTTATAACATGAAAACTATAAAAGTTATTTGCAACCATATTGGAGCCTTGAATTACCGCATTTTTAAACCTGTACCAATAAATATACCGATCTATCCAACTTTTGTAAAAATTCATTATGCCACAAATTATACACCAAAATAAAGTGCAACTGTAATGCTTTAAAATGATGCATAAACAATTGCCCTAGCATGAAAACTGTCAAAGTTATTTGCAACCATATCGGAACCTCAAATTACCGCGTTTTTTAAACATAGAACAATAATTCTACCGATCCTTCAAATTGGCCATTTTTTAGACGAACACATTATGCCACAAATGATATACCAAATTAAAGTGCAATCATAATGCTCTAAACTGATGCATAAATGACTGTCATAGCATGAAAACTGTCAAAGTTATTCACAACCATATCGGAACCTCAAATTACCGCCTTTTTAAACCTGGGAAAATAATTCTACCGATCTATCCAATTGGCCATTTTCTAAAAATACATTATGCAATAAATTATATACCAAAACAAATGGCAATTTTAATGCTTTAAAATGGTGCATAAACGACTGTCCTAGCACGAAAACTGCCAAAGTTAATTGCAACCATATCGGAACCTCAGATTACTGCGTTTATTAAACATAGAACAATAATTCTACCGATCTATCAAATTGACCAATTTGTAAAAATACACATTATGCTACAAATGATATACCATATTAAAGTGCAATCATAATGCTTTAAAATGATGCATAAATGACTGTCATGGCGTGAAAACTGTCAATGTTATTTGCAGCCATATCGGAACTTCAAACTACCGCATATTTAAAGCTGTGAAAATAATTCTACCGATCTATCCAATTGGCCATTTTCCAAAAATATATTATGGAATAAATTATATACCAAAGCAAATGGCAACTATAATGCAATAAAAAGATATATAAACGACTGTTATAACATGAAAACTATAAAAGTTATTTGCAACCATATCGGAGCCTTAAATTACCGCATTTTTGAACCTGTACCAATAAATATACCGATCTATCCAATTTTTGTAAAAATTCATTATGCCACAAATTATACACAAAAGCAAAGTGCAATCATAATGCTCTAAACTGATGCATAAATGACTGTCATAGCATGAAAACTGTCAAAGTTATTCACAACCATATCGGAACCTCAAATTACCGCCTTTTTAAACCTGGGAAAATAATTCTACCGATCTATCCAATTGGCCATTTTGTTAAAATACATTATGCAATAAATTATATACCAAAACAAATGGCAATTTTAATGCTTTAAAATGGTGCATAAACGACTGTCCTAGCACGAAAACTGCCAAAGTTAATTGCAACCATATCGGAACCTCAGATTACTGCTTTTATTAAACATAGAACAATATCAAATTGACCAATTTGTAAAAAGACACATTATGCTACAAATTATATACCATATTAAAGTGCAATCATAATGCTTTAAAATGATGCATAAATGGACCTCAAATTACCGCCTTTTTAAAGCTGTGAAAATAATTCTACCGATCTATCCAATTGGCAATTTTCTAAAAATATATTATGCATTAAATTATATACCAAAACAAATGGCAACTATAATGCAATAAAAAGATATATAAACGACTGTTATAACATGAAAACTATAAAAGTTATTTGCAACCATATCGGAGCCTTGAATTACCGCATTTTTAAACCTGTACCAATATATATACCGATCTGTCCAACTTTTGTAAAAATTCATTATGCCACAAATTATACACCAAAATAAAGTGCAACTGTAATGCCTTAAAATGATGCATAAACTATTGCCCTAGCATGAAAACTGTCAAAGTTATTTGCAACCATATCGGAACCTCAAATTACCGCGTTTTAAAACATAGAACAATAATTCTACCGATCCTTCAAATTGACCATTTTTTAGACGAACACATTATGCCACAAATGATATACCAAATTAAAGTGCAATCATAATGCTCTAAACTGATGCATAAATGACTGTCATAGCATGAAAACTGTCAAAGTAATTCACAACCATATCGGAACCTCAAATTACCGCCTTTTTAAACCTGGGAAAATAATTCTATCGATCTATCCAATTGGCCATCTTTTAAAAATACATTATGCAATAAATTATATACCAAAAAAAAATGGCAACTAAAATGCAATAATAAGATGTATAAACGACTGTTATAACATGAAAACTATAAAAGTTATTTGCAACCATATCGGGGCCTTAAATTACCGCATTTTTAAACCTGTACCAATAAATATACCGATCTATCCAATTTTTGTAAAAATTCATTATGCCACAAATTATACACAAAAACAAAGTGCAACTGTAATGCTTTAAAATGATGCATAAATGACTGTCATAGCATGAAAACTGTCAAAGTTATTCACAACCATATCGGAACCTCAAATTAGCGCCTTTTTAAACCTGGGAAAATAATTCTACCGATCTATCCAATTGGCCATTTTCTTAAAATACATTATGCAATAAATTATACACCAAAACAAATGGCAATTTTAATGCTTTAAAATGGTGCATAAATGACTGTCCTAGCACGAAAACTGCCAAAGTTAATTGCAACCATATCGGAACCTCAGATTACTGCTTTTATTAAACATAGAACAATAATTCTACCGATCTATCAAATTCACCAATTAGTAAAAACACACATTATGCTACAAATTATATACCATATTAAAGTGCAATCATAATGCTTTAAAATGATGCATGAAAACTGTCAATGTTATTCACAACCATATCGGAACCTCAAATTACCGCCTTTTTAAACCTGGGAAAATAATTCTACTGATCTATCCAATTGGCCATTTTCTTAAAATACATTATGCAATAAATTATATACCAAAACAAATGGCAATTTTAATGCTTTAAAATGGTGCATAAACGACTGTCCTAGCACGAAAACTGCCAAAGTTAATTTCAACCATATCGGAACCTCAGATTACTGCTTTTATTAAACATAGAACAATAATTCTGCCGATCTATCAAATTGACCAATTTGTAAAAACACACATTATGCTACAAATTATATACCATATTAAAGTGCAATCATAATGCTTTAAAATGATGCATAAATGACTGTCATAGCACGAAAACTGTCAATGTTATTTGCAACCATATCGGAACCTCAAATTACCGCGTTTTTAAAGCTGTGAAAATAATTCTACCGATCTATCCAATTGGCAATTTTCTAAAAATATATTATGCAATAAATTATATACCAAAACAAATGGCAACTAAAATGCAATAATAAGATGTATAAACGACTGTTATTTGCAACCATATTGGAGCCTTGAATTACCGCATTTTTAAACCTGTACCAATAAATATACCGATCTGTCCAACTTTTGTAAAAATTCATTATGCCACAAATTATACACCAAAATAAAGTGCAACTGTAATGCTTTAAAATGATGCATAAACAATTGCCCTAGCATGAAAACTGTCAAAGTTATTTGCAACCATATCGGAACCTCAAATTACCGCGTTTTTAAACATAGAACAATAATTCTACCGATCCTTCAAATTGACCATTTTTTAGACGAACACATTATGCCACAAATGATATACCAAATTAAAGTGCAATCATAATGCTCTAAACTGATGCATAAATGACTGTCATAGCATGAAAACTGTCAAAGTTATTCACAACCATATCGGAACCTCAAATTACCGCCTTTTTAAACCTGGGAAAATAATTCTACCGATCTATCCAATTGGCCATTTTCTAAAATACATTATGCAATAAATTATATACCAAAACAAATGGCAATTTTAATGCTTTAAAATGGTGCATAAACGACTGTCCTAGCACGAAAACTGCCAAAGTTAATTGCAACCATATCGGAACCTCAGATTACTGCGTTTATTAAACATAGAACAATAATTCTACCGATCTATCAAATTGACCAATTTGTAAAAATACACATTATGCTACAAATGATATACCATATTAAAGTGAAATCATAATGCTTTAAAATGATGCATAAATGACTGTCATGGCGTGAAAACTGTCAATGTTATTTGCAGCCATATCGGAACCTCAAACTACCGCATATTTAAAGCTGTGAAAATAATTCTACCGATCTATCCAATTGGCCATTTTCCAAAAATATATTATGGAATAAATTATATACCAAAGCAAATGGCAACTATAATGCAATAAAAAGATATATAAACGACTGTTATAACATGAAAACTATAAAAGTTATTTGCAACCATATCGGAGCCTTAAATTACCGCATTTTTGAACCTGTACCAATAAATATACCGATCTATCCAATTTTTTTAAAAATTCATTATGCCACAAATTATACACAAAAACAAAGTGCAACTGTAATGCTTTAAAATGATGCATAAATTACTGTCATAGCATGAAAACTGTCAAAGTTATTCACAACCATATCGGAACCTCAAATTACAGCCTTTTTTAACCTGGGAAAATAATTCTACCGATCTATCCAATTGGCCATTTTCTTAAAATACATTATGCAATAAATTATATACCAAAACAAATGGCAATTTTAATGCTTTAAAATGGTGCATAAACGACTGTCCTAGCACGAAAACTGCCAAAGTTAATTGCAACCATATCGGAACCTCAGATTACTGCTTTTATTAAACATAGAACAATAATTCTACCGATCTATCAAATTGACCAATTTGTAAAAACACACATTATGCTACAAATTATATACCATATTAAAGTGCAATCATAATGCTTTAAAATGATGCATAAATGACTGTCATAGCATGAAAACTGTCAATGTTATTTGCAACCATATCGGAACCTCAAATTACCGCGTTTTTAAAGCTGTGAAAATAATTCTACCGATCTATCCAATTGGCAATTTTCTAAAAATATATTATGCAATAAATTATATACCAAAACAAATGGCAACTATAATGCAACAAAAAGATATATAAACGACTGTTATAACATGAAAACTATAAAAGTTATTTGCAACTATATCGGAGCCTTGAATTACCGCATTTTTAAACCTGTACCAATAAATATACCGATCTATCCAACTTTTGTAAAAATTCATTATGCCACAAATTATACACCAAAATAAAGTGCAACTGTAATGCTTTAAAATGATGCATAAACTATTGCCCTAGCATGAAAACTGTCAAAGTTATTTGCAACCATATCAGGAACCTCAAATTACCGCGTCTTTAAACATAGAACAATAATTCTACCGATCCTTCAAATTGACCATTTTTTAGACGAACACATTGTGCCACAAATGATATACCAAATTAAAGTGCAATCATAATGCTTTAAAATGATGCATAAAAGTGTCAATGTTATTTGCAGCCATATCGGAACCTCAAACTACCGCGTTTTTAAAGCTGTGAAAATAATTCTACCGATCTATCCAATTGGCCATTTTCCAAAAATATATTATGGAATAAATTATATACCAAAGCCAATGGCAACTATAATGCAATAAAAGATATATAAACGACTGTTATAACATGAAAATTATAAAAGTTATTTGCAATCATATCGGAGCCTTAAATTACCGCATTTTTGAACCTGTACCAATAAATATACCGATCTATCCAATTTTTGTAAAAATTCATTATGCCACAAATTATACACCAAAATAAAGTGCAACTGTAATGCTTTAAAATGATGCGTAAACTAATGCCCTAGCATGAAAACTTTCAAAGCTATTTGCAACCATATCGGAACCTCAAATTACCGTGTTTTTAAACATAGAACAATAATTCTACCGATCCATCAATTGACCATTTTGTAGACGAACACATTATGCCACAAATGATATACCAAATTAAAGTGCAATCATAATGCTTTAAAATGATGCATAAAACTGTCAATGTTATTTGCAGCCATATCGGAACCTCAAACTACCGCGTTTTTAAAGCTGTGAAAATAATTCTACCGATCTATCCAATTGGCCATTTTCCAAAAATATATTATGGAATAAATTATATACCAAAGCAAATGGCAACTATAATGCAATAAAAAGATATATAAACGACTGTTATAACATGAAAACTATAAAAGTTATTTGCAACCATATCGGAGCCTTAAATTACCGCATTTTTGAACCTGTACCAATAAATATACCGATCTATCCAATTTTTGTAAAAATTCATTATGCCACAAATTATACACCAAAATAAAGTGCAATCATAATGCTCTAAATTGATGCATAAATGACTGTCATAGTATGAAAACTGTCAAAGTAATTCACAACCATATCGGAACCTCTAATTACCGCGTTTTTAAACATAGAACAATAATTCTACCGATTCATCAAATTGACCATTTTTTAGACGAACACATTATGCCACAAATGATATACCAAATTAAAGTGCAATCATAATGCTCTAAACTGATGCATAAATGACTGTCATAGCATGAAAACTGTCAAAGTAATTCACAACCATATCGGAACCTCAAATTACCGCCTTTTTAAACCTGGGAAAATAATTCTATCGATCTATCCAATTGGCCATCTTCTAAAAATACATTATGCAATAAATTATATACCAAAACAAATGGCAACTAAAATGCAATAAAAAGATGTATAAACGACTGTTATAACATGAAAACTATAAAAGTTATTTGCAACCATATCGGGGCCTTAAATTACCGCATTTTTAAACCTGTACCAATAAATATACCGATCTATCCAATTTTTGTAAAAATTCAAATTATACACAAAAACAAAGTGTAGCTGTAATGCTTTAAAAATGATGCATAAATGACTGTCATAGCATGAAAACTGTCAAAGTTATTCACAACCATATCGGAACCTCAAATTACCGCGTTTCTATACCTGGGAAAATAATTCTACCGATTTATCCAATTAGCCGTTTTCTAAAAATACATTATGCAATAAATTATATACCAAAACAAATGGCAATTTTAATGCTTTAAAATGGTGCATAAACGACGGTTCTAGCACGAAAACTGCCAGTGTTAATTGCAGCCATATCGGAACCTCAGATTACCGCGTTTATTAAACATAGAACAATAATTCTACCGATCTATCAAATTCACCAATTAGTAAAAACACACATTATGCTACAAATTATATACCATATTAAAGTGCAATCATAATGCTTTAAAATGAAGCATAAATGACTGTCATAGCATGAAAACTGTCAATGTTATTTGCAACCATATCGGAACCTCAAATTACCGCCTTTTTAAAGTTGTGAAAATAATTCTACCGATCTATCCAATTGGCAATTTTCTAAAAATATATTATGCAATAAATTATATACCAAAACAAATGGCAACTATAATGCAATAAAAGATATATAAACGACTGTTAGAACATGAAAACTATAAAAGTTATTGCAACCATATCGGAGCCTTGAATTACCGACCATTTTCTAAAAATACATTACGCAATAAATTATATACCAAAACAAATGGCAATTTTAATGCTTTAAAATGGTGCATAAACGACTGTCCTAGCACGAAAACTGCCAAGTTAATTGCAACCATATCGGAACCTCAGATTACTACTTTTATTAAACATAGAACAATAATTCTACCGATCTATCAAATTGACCAATTTTAGACGAACACATTATGCCACAAATGATATACCAATTAAAGTGCAATCATAATGCTCTAAACTGATGCATAAATGACTGTCATAGCACGAAACTGCCAAAGTAATAGCAGCCATATCGGAACCTCAGATTACCGCGTTTATTAAACATAGAACAATAATTCTACCGATCCATCAAATTGACCATTTTTTAGACGAACACATTATGCCACAAATGATACCAAATTAATGTGCAATCATAATGCTCTAAACTGATGCATAAATGACTGTCATAGTATGAAAACTGTCAATGTTATTCACAACCATATCGGAACCTCAAATTACCGCCTTTTAAACCTGGGAAAATAATTCTATCCGATCTATCCAATTGGCCATTTTCTAAAAATACATTATGCAATAAATTATATACCAAAACAAATGGCAATTTTAATGCTTTAAAATGGTGCATAAACGACTGTCCTAGCACGAAAACTGCCAAAGTTAATTGCAACCATATCGGAACCTCAGATTACTGCTTTTATTAAACATAGAACAATAATTCTACCGATCTATCAAATTGACCAATTTGTAAAAACACACATTATGCTACAAATTATATACCATATTAAAGTGCAATCATAATGCTTTAAAATGATGCATAAATGACTGTCATAGCATGAAAACTGTCAATGTTATTTGCAACCATATCGGAACCTCAAATTACCGCCTTTTTAAAGCTGTGAAAATATTCTACCGATCTATCCAATTGGCCATTTTCTAAAAATATATTATGCAATAAATTATATACCAAAACAAATGGCAACTATAATGCAATAAAAAGATATATAAACGACTGTTATAACATGAAAACTATAAAAGTTATTTGCAACCATATCGGAGCCTTGAATTACCGCATTTTTGAAACCTGTACCAATAAATATACCGATCTATCCAATTTTTGTAAAAATTCATTATGCCACAAATTATACACCAAAATAAAGTGCAACTGTAATGCTTTAAAATGATGCATAAACTATTGCCCTAGCATGAAAACTGTCAAAGTTATTTGCAACCATATCGGAACCTCAAATTACCGCGTTTTTAAACATAGAACAATAATTCTACCGATCCATTCAAATTGACCATTTTTTAGACGAACACATTGTGCCACAAATGATATACCAAATTAAAGTGCAATCATAATGCTTTAAAATGATGCATAAATGACTGTCATAGCATGAAAACTGTCAAAGTTATTCACAACCATATCGGAACCTCAAATTACCGCCTTTTTAAACCTGGGAAAATAATTCTACCGATCTATCCAATTGGCCATTTTCTAAAAATACATTATGCAATAAATTATATACCAAAACAAATGGCAATTTTAATGCTTTAAAATGGTGCATAACGACTGTCCTAGCACGAAAACTGCCAAAGTTAATTGCAACCATATCGGAACCTCAGATTACTGCGTTTATTAAACATAGAACAATAATTCTACCGATCTATCAAATTGACCAATTTGTAAAATACACATTATGCTACAAATGATATACCATATTAAAGTGCAATCATAATGCTTTAAAATGATGCATAAATGACTGTCATAGCGTGAAAACTGTCAATGTTATTTGCAGCCATATCGGAACCTCAAAACTACCGCGTTTTTAAAGCTGTGAAAATAATTCTACCGATCTATCCAATTGGCCATTTCCAAAATACATTATGGAATAATTATATACCAAAGCAATGGCAACTATAATGCAATTAAAAAGATGGTGCATAACGACTGTCTATACATGAAAACTGCAAAAGTTAATTGCAACCATATCGGAACCTCAGATTACCGCGTTTATTAAACATAGAACAATAATTCTACCGATCTATCAAATTGACCAATTAGTAAAAAACACATTATGCTACAAATTATAGTACCATATTAAAGTGTAATCAGTAATGCTTTAAAAATGATGCATAAATGACTGTCATAGCATGAAAAACTGTCAATGTTTATTTGCAACCATATCGGAAACCCTCACAAACTTACCGCTTTTTAAAGCTGTGAAAATAATTCTAACCGATCTATCCAATTGGCCATTTTCTAAAAATATATTATGCAATAAATTATATACCAAAACAAATGGCAACTATAATGCAATAAAAAGATATATAAACGACTGTTATAACATGAAAACTATAAAAGTTATTTGCAACCATATCGGAGCCTTGAATTAACCGCATTTTAAACCTGTACCAATAAATATACCGATCTATCCAACTTTTGTAAAAATTCATTATGCCACAAATTATACACCAAAATAAAGTGCAACTGTAATGCTTTAAAATGATGCATAAACTATTGCCCTAGCATGAAAACTGTCAAAGTTATTTGCAACCATATCGGAACCTCAAATTACCCGCGTTTTTAAACATAGAACAATAATTCTACCGATCCTTCAAATTGACCATTTTTTAGACGAACACATTGTGCCACAAATGATATACCAAATTAAAGTGCAATCATAATGCTTTAAAATGATGCATAAATGACTGTCATAGCATGAAAACTGTCAAAGTTATTCACAACCATATCGGAACCTCAAATTACCGCCTTTTTAAACCTGGGAAAATAATTCTACCGATCTATCCAATTGGCCATTTTCTAAAATACATTATGCAATAAATTATATACCAAAACAAATGGCAATTTTAATGCTTTAAAATGGTGCATAAACGACTGTCCTAGCACGAAAACTGCCAAAGTTAATTGCAACCATATCGGAACCTCAGATTACTACTTTTATTAAACATAGAACAATAATTCTACCGATCTATCAAATTGACCAATTTTTAAAAACACATTATGCCACAAATGATATACCAAATTAAAGTGCAACATAGCTCTAAATGATGCATAATGACTGTCATAGCAGAAAACTGTCCAAAGTTATTGCAGCCATATCGGAACCTCAGATTACCGCGTTTTTAAACATGAACAATAATTCTACCGATCCATCAAATTGACCATTTTTTAGACGAACAATTATGCCACAAATGATATACCAAATTAATGTGCAATCATAATGCTCTAAACTGATGCATAAATGACTGTCATAGCATGAAAACTGTCAAAGTTATTCACACCATATCGGAACCTCAAATTACCGCTTTTTAAACCTGGGAAAATAATTCTATCTATCGATCTATCCAATTGGCCATCTTCTAAAATACATTATGCAATAATTATATACCAAAACAATGGCAATTTTAATGCTTTAAAATGGTGCATAAACGACTGTCCTAGCACGAAAACTGCCAAAGTTATTGCAACCAATCGGAACCTCAGATTACTGCTTTTATTAACATAGAACAATAATTCTACCGATCTATCAAATTGACCATTTGTAAAAACCACATTATGCTACAAATTATATACCATATTAATGCAATCATAATGCTTTAAAATGATGCATAAATGACTGTCATAGCATGAAAACTGTCATGTTATTTGCACCATATCGGAACCTCAAATTCCGCTTTTTAAAGCTGTGAAAATATTTCTACCGATCTATCCAATTGCAATTTTCTAAAAATATATTATGCAATAATTATATACCACAACAAATGGCAACTATAATGCAATAAAAAGATATATAAACGACTGTTATAACATGAAAACTATAAAAGTTATTTGCAACCATATCGGAGCCTTGATTACCGCATTTTTAAACCTGTACCAATAAATATACCGATCTGTCCAACTTTTGTAAAATTCATTATGCCACAAATTATACACCAAAATAAATGCAACTGTAATGCTTTAAAATGATGCATCAACTATGCCCTAGCATGAAAACTGTCAAAGTTATTTGCAACCATATCGGAACCTCAAATTACGCGTTTTTTAAACATAGAACAAATATTCTACCGATCCATCAAATTGACCATTTTTTAGACGAACACATTGT
>NW_023997039.1:0-27724 GCF_015586225.1 Lucilia sericata
CACCGCACGATTTTCTAGACAGAAATGTAATGGTCTCTGGAATAATCAAAGAATTAGGCTTTTAATACACAGAGTCTAGAATCTATCATTTTTAGACAAAGAACGGCCATAACTTTTTATATGACTGACCAGACTAAGACCTATTGATACACGTATCTTTTATAGTTTGATATATGTATCTCAAAGATGTATCGCTAACGGATGTTATGAAATACATGGAGATATCAGTTGGTTTTAACTTGAACCATAAGTTTTCTATTAAAGATTAAAATCAGACATGGCAACTCTGATTTTGTTTATCACAAGAATATACAGTCTGTTCATCTGATTCCTTTAAGTACATTTTACAGGTTCACAAAAATCTACTCCTTCGAGTATAAGCCATAAGTTGTATTTAGTTTATCTGACGAATATAAAACATATCGAACGTATGCCAATACAACAACTAAGACTTTCATTACAAACTTAATTGGCGCTAACATACTCGTACATACTCATATCATACTTCTTGTATTTGTACTTGTAATGTACGCTCTTCCATAACCAAACGACACATACGAATCAATACCTAACCATGGATGGATTGTCGGTGGATGGATAGATGGATGGTTATAGTGAAAAAAAGACATACACACTTCCATATTAAAAGCGGTTACACTGACTGACATTGTTAATGGCGCCAGTGTTTGCCAAATTTGGGCGTATTATTTTCTTCGTTTTCGTACTCATATCAAAAGTTTACAAACGCCAAAAGAACAAATCAAAAGAATAATAATGAAATTCATAGAAATTTTTATGAAAAGAAAAACCAAACCACACGCATATGTCATAAACCAATTGAGCGGGAGTTGGAGAGTGAAAGAGTTGGTTAAAAGTCAACAACAACTGTCATAAACAAGTAAATTTTACAAATACTTCCTGGTAGTAAAGAAAGAAAGAAAAAAATCTTATTTACAGCCTTAAAATATTAAAACGTACTAAGTAAGTAGTAGAACTTATTACAGTAGAACGTATTAAATGCTAGTAAAACGTAGTAAATGCTGAACTATTAAATGACCAAACCGCCTGACACTTTTATGATCGATGTCTGTCACATGTCAATTTTATCTATTATATTTCCTACGTTATACACCAGGCTGACCTTTTCAAAATATTTCGCAAACTGTAATCGCCAACGTTCTCTAATGACATTTTAATGATTGGGTTAAGGAGGGAATGGGGAGGGGGGTTTTGTAAGTACATTTTTTATAAAATATGTTTGTATGTGTAAATCAAATTCCTGTTTCATTAATTTTTAGTTTATTAATGTGTAACTAAATATGCTCATATGTTGAAATTCATTACATCTACCTTTGTTCTTGATATCCCAGCAAAATGTTGAATAAAAATTGAATGAAATACGATTATAAGAATGATCTATCGGAAATTTAAATACTCTTGGAAAAACCTTATATAGTGATCTGTGAAGGAAATTATCGTTAAATGTTCAGAAAGTTTTTCTAAACATTAGTTGGTAGAGTAGAGTAGAGTAGAGTCGAAGAGACACCGTTTTGACCGAACCACTCCACTTGTCAGATATAGTATTGCATAGTATTAGATCCAGGATGTGGCAGTGAAAAATCTCAGAATATTAATAAGCTTACATCCAGATATCTTACCAAGGTTAGATATGAAGTAACTGCCAAGGAAGCGGTTTCTTTAACGGATAAAGCAGGGCATTCGCAGAGAAGATAGAAGACCGTTTCTTCCTTTTCCCTGTCTTTGCAACTGCGACAGTATTCATTGAAGGGCCCAAGCCGACTTGCATGTCTGTCTAGTAACCAGTGTCCTGTTATTACAGCTATCAATCTCGATATATCCCGTCTACTTCGATTTATAAGGAGTCTTGTGCATTTCTCATTGAAGGAGAGCCACAATGTCTTGGCCCCTTTACAGACACATTTAAGGTTATTTCACCTATTTTTAGACTTTTGAAGATAGAATCTGAGGATACTACTCTTGATAAAACCAAACGGGGTTGCAACTGGAACAGCATTGGAGATATCAAGAGTAGATCCCGTTCTGGCAAGCTCATCTGCCTGTTCATTTCCATAATAGTCCCTATGCGCAGGGACCCAAACAGGGGTATTATCAGACTGGCGACCGAGCCTTGACAGATTTTTCTTGCATTGTCAAACTTATAAGAATTTAATGAGAGAAATGCCGCTTGACTATCGACAAAAATTCCTATGTTGCCTCGAATTATGAGGTTATGTAGTACCCTACAAATTGACATTATCGCGAATATTTCAGCCTAAAAAACACTACACTTGTTGGGAAGACGGTGAGATTTGGATTTAATTTCGAAAGCCTGGCAGTTACAGAGAATGAGTTTCATATTTTCACTGTCCTTTCCGCATGTTTTACTTTCTTTAGAATCCATTCGCCTAAATCTGTGCCTTCACTCCTAGGAAGATACTCGTTCTTATCTTGTTGGGGTCAGTCCGTAGGATTTTAGTGGTCCCACCCAACATTCTACTATTCCAAGTAAACGAATGATATTCTCACATTTCTATATGATTCCTCATTTATAGCAACTGCATGAGCTTTTTTATTGCCAATTATACTTGAGGCCCGGTATCCATAGGATTCACAACGTAACATGATGAGGTTGAGTATTCGGTTATGGTTCCCTTAAAGACGTATAAGGATTTTGATTTAATTCATTCTACACTTTCCGAATTACCATGTACTGCCGCCTTGAAGATAATGTTGTGATTATTAATGCGGTAGAATATCTGGATTTGTGGATTATAATGTTAATAACAACAGATTCCCTCAGGGTTTGCTGTAATATTCCATTTGATTACGATCTCCTATATGGGAGCAATATCTCAAAGTTCCCGACAATTTCGGGAACAGTGTGAACAGCGGTGAGTGTTGTCTGGTATTTTACAAGTCTAGCAATGTTTTTAAGGCTTCATGGCCCCATTTACACCCAATGTTGGCTGTAAATGTTGGACTAAGACTTCATTTCAAGACTATGATCCTCTCAGTTACTTATGCCATCCACTACAATAACTGGGTGTAAAAATTGAATCCATTTGCCCAAAGCTGTGTCTTCACTAAGAATTCATTTCTAGGAGGATTCCCGTTCTTCTCTTCTTGGGTTCATGCCGTAGGATTTTAGTGGTCCCACCCAATGAATGAAAAGGTTAACTTCTTCAAACATAGATACTTCCCTTTATAGCTCTTTTATTGCCGATTATACTTGAGGCCTGGTATCAATAGGATTCAGAACGTAACATGATGAGAATGAGTATTCGGTTATGGTTCCTTTAAAGACCTATAGGGACTTTGATTTAACCTTAACAGCTAATATCAACCTAATTAATTCTACACTTTCCGAATTAGCATGTACTACCGCCTTGAAGATAATGTTGTGATTAAGAATGCGGCGGAGTAACCATGGACCGATTTCTTATCAAATTTTAAAGAGTCTATGTCGATTTTTGTTGCTATGTTGGAGTTTTTTTTTCAAATTAAGAGCGTTTATGTCATTTCTGAGGAGACTTTATATGGGAGATTGACCCTAGTGATCGATCCACATAAAATTTTTCTATAAAACTTTTTTATGTTAAATTTCATCACATACTTTTTTAAGCCAGTTGATGGCATTTTATGTTATAGTCATTTTCTGAAGAAGTCCTTACATGGGGACTAGGTGAAATCGTGAACCGATATTGCCCATTTTTAATACCAAACAAACTGCATTTTGCAAAATTTCTGGTCTCCAGTTTGTTTCATTTGAACTCTATCGTGTTTTCAACAGACAAATGGACGGATATGGCTAGATCGTCTTAGAATCTATTGAGGATCCAGAAGTTATATACTGTTGTGGGTCTTAGAGCAATATTTCGATGCGTTACAACCATATTATAGCAAATTTTGAAAACTTAACAAAATTTGTCACTAGGATTCATTAATTCCCTGTCAGTCTGTCTGGACATCATTTCATTGAGTATGTTAGTAGGATCATATTAAAAATTTTCCATTCTCTCTTATTCCTCGTTTAGTGTCTTGACCACTTTTAAGTTTTTAATTTTTGCAAACATTGCAAATGTGTGTAAATTTCTCATATTTACAAAATACGTGATTTACATTCTAAATTTAAGTGTTTATTTATTTTTATATACATACATATTTTTTTCCATGTCTACTTATAGTTGTGGTCGTTGTTTTTTTTTATTGTCTTTGTTTAGTACGTCTTTGGCCATCATAAGCTGTCATTTCAATATTGACTTGACACATTAATGTCTGTAAAAAAAAAAACATACAAACAACAGTACAACACTATAGAACTAAACAAAATAATACATAAAATCTCAAAAAAACAACAATAAAAATAATTACAATAACAACAATTGTTATGGTTTTTTTTCGCTATTGTTGCAGTAGTACTCAAATGTAATGAAACTTAGTACGCATACTGTTGCAAGTTTATTTTTTGCGTCTAGAGCTTCCCATAATAATTTGTATTTTCCCATTTTATTACCTACAAAATTAACCCAACTGTTCCCTCCTGCTTCTGCCAATACATTATTGAAACTGCTTTTAGTTGGTGGGTCATTAAAATAAAAACTATAGAGAAGTGTATTATTCGAGGATGCAGCATATTAAAAGGATACCCTACACTACATATATAATATAAATAAATAAATCGGTTCAGAACTATTTATATTTTCACAAGAGATCTCAGATATTGATTTCAATGTCTTAACTCACAACTTTTAAGATTGTAACGCTACTCCCTAGTATAAGATTTGAATTTGAATAAATCCCAAAGTGGGAGATGTAAACTATTCCTTCACAATAGGATAAAATATATTAAACATACATATCAGTGGAAATTTAAATTTTGAAAAATGAAGAAATAGGTACGGGATTGGGATTTGATGGGCAACTGTGAGCGACAATAGGAGCCTCAATGCTCGAAGTGGACATAGATTGTTTTCAGTTAAGTTAATTAAAGTTATTAGTTAGTTAGTTAGTTAGTTAGTTAGTTAGTTAGTTGTTAGTTAGTTAGTTAGTTAGTTAGTTTGTTAGTTAGTTAGTTAGTTAGTTAGTTAGTTAGTTAGTTAGTTTGTTAGTTAGTTAGTTAGTTAGTAGTTAGTTAGTTAGTTAGTTAGTTAGTTAGTTAGTAGTTAGTTAGTTAGTTAGTTAGTTAGTTAGTAGTAGTTAGTTAGTTAGTTAGTTAGTTAGTTAGTTAGTAGTTAGTTAGTTAGTTAGTTAGTAGTTAGTTAGTTAGTTAGTTAGTTAGTTAGTTAGTTAGTTAGTTAGTTAGTTAGTTAGTTAGTTAGTTAGTTAGTTAGTTAGTTAGTTAGTTAGTTAGTTAGTTAGTTAGTTAGTTAGTTAGTTAGTTAGTTAGTTAGTTAGTAGTTAGTTAGTTAGTTAGTTAGTTAGTTAGTTAGTTAGTAGTTAGTTAGTTAGTTAGTTAGTTAGTTAGTTAGTAGTTAGTTAGTTAGTTAGTTAGTTAGTTAGTTAGTTAGTTAGTTAGTTAGTTAGTTAGTTAGTTAGTTAGTTAGTAGTTAGTTAGTTAGTTAGTTAGTTAGTTAGTTAGTTAGTTAGTTAGTTAGTTAGTTAGTTAGTTAGTTAGTTAGTTAGTAGTTAGTTAGTAGTTAGTTAGTTAGTTAGTTAGTTAGTTAGTTAGTTAGTTAGTAGTTAGTTAGTTAGTTAGTTAGTTAGTTAGTTAGTTAGTTAGTTAGTTAGTTAGTTAGTTAGTTAGTTAGTTAGTTAGTTAGTTAGTTAGTTAGTTAGTTAGTTAGTTAGTTAGTTAGTTAGTTAGTTAGTTAGTTAGTTAGTTAGTTAGTTAGTTAGTAGTTAGTTAGTTAGTTAGTTAGTTAGTTAGTTAGTTAGTTAGTTAGTTAGTTAGTTAGTTAGTTAGTTAGTTAGTTAGTTAGTTAGTTAGTTAGTTAGTTAGTTAGTTAGTTAGTTAGTTAGTTAGTTAGTTAGTTAGTTAGTTAGTTAGTTAGTTAGTTAGTTAGTTAGTTAGTTAGTTAGTTAGTTAGTTAGTTAGTTAGTTAGTTAGTTAGTTAGTTAGTTAGTTAGTTAGTTAGTTAGTTAGTTAGTTAGTTAGTTAGTTAGTTAGTTAGTTAGTTAGTTAGTAGTTAGTTAGTTAGTTAGTTAGTTAGTTAGTTAGTTAGTTAGTTAGTTAGTTAGTTAGTTAGTTAGTTAGTTAGTTAGTTAGTTAGTTAGTTAGTTAGTTAGTTAGTTAGTTAGTTAGTTAGTTAGTTAGTAGTTAGTTAGTTAGTAGTTAGTTAGTTAGTTAGTTAGTAGTTAGTTAGTTAGTTAGTTAGTTAGTTAGTTAGTTAGTTAGTTAGTTAGTAGTTAGTTAGTTAGTTAGTTAGTTAGTTAGTTAGTTAGTTAGTTAGTTAGTAAGTTACATAACAGTGTTACCACTTTATGTTTGATGTAGGGTAACCAAATCTTAGTTAAATTTTATGTGATTCGAAAACATTTTGTTTATTATCAACATGAGCAGATCATAAAATCAAACAACAACAATAACTATTTAACACATGCTACTAATATTATTGTTGCAGTTGCAATTGCAGCAGTAGCTTACCCATGTTGTTGCTGTTGTTCCAGTAATAATAATGAAACCAATAAATATAAACTAAAATAAATTTGCACAGAAAAAAACTCAAAAAGTTGTAAAGATAATTATTGTACGTTTTAGAGTCCAACGTACACACAAACAAAATACTTACATATGTTTGTTGTTATTTTACATGTGTAAGTATTTAATAGTTTGTACTTTTTATTATTGTTGTTTTTTTTATAATTTTTGCGGTTGTATTTCAGAACGATTTTTGCATTGTAACGAATTGTGTATCAACATTTGCAAAATTTATGTTTGTCATAAATTAGAAGGGAGCACCTAGAAGTTTTAATTTTTCAATTTTTATGACACAGAAAGTGCGTAGGTTGTTCGGGAAATAAGTGAGTCAGGCGAAGGTAAACATTTGTGCTTTATTGCAATTCATTAGTCATTCAGTGACGCAGTGTGACAGAACAAGGATGTTCAATGAAAATTATTTATTATTATAACGAACATTTGTCATAATTAAATAATAATCAGATCAAATTGATTTATGGAATCATTAGTTTATATTGAAACATATGGATTGTTAAAACAATGTGGAGTTTTTAGTGATATTGTTTAATGCTTACAAAATGTTAATGTTAACAAGGGCGTGTTTTATTTGTGATACCGAATTTGATGTACCCATTATACACACCTATTATACATTGATAATAATATGAACATGAGGATGATTTATGAAGAGCGTCTTTTGTGTGGACTTGAGCCAATTTTAAATCCTCATATGGCTTGCGCACAAAAAATACTTTTGAGGCTTTAGAAATCCAATCTTCAGAACTGTAACAGTTTACGTAGCCCTTTTTGAGACATACAACCTTGAAGTACTTTAAAAAACATACTTCCGAAATGACCATACCAGCGTATGAGCCATATATTAATAATTGCAACAAATATACGTTCATATTTCCACTAATAATTACATCACCGAAGTTCAGGTCTGTAGAGCATAGACAAAAATATGATCGAGAGTTCTAATTTTTTGTAGAAGGAATTTTTGTAACCCATAGGGGCTTGTAGTTTTTTTCAGTCATACAACCTTGAAGAACTCTAATACACATACTTTCATAATGGACATGCCTGCGTATGATTTATATTTATTTATTGTAACAATTATACGTAAAGGGTAAATTAAAAAAGTCGTATATGTGAGACGTGAAATCTGCACAATGATCAGTCTAGTCTATAGTCAAGTCTATAGTCTAGTCTATAGTCAAGTCTATAGTCTAGTCTATAGTCTAGTCTATGGTCTAGTCTATAGTCTAGTCTATAGTCTAGTCTATAGTCTAGTCTATAGTCTAGTCTATAGTCTAGTCTATAGTCTAGTCTATAGTCTAGTCTATAGTCTAGTCTATAGTCTATAGTCTATAGTCTAGTCTATAGTCTAGTCTATAGTCTAGTCTATAGTCTAGTCTATAGTCTAGTCTATAGTCTAGTCTATAGTCTAGTCTATAGTCTAGTCTATAGTCTAGTCTAGTCTATAGTCTAGTCTATAGTCTAGTCTATAGTATAGTCTAGTCTATAGTCTAGTCTATAGTCTAGTCTATAGTCTAGTCTATAGTCTAGTCTATAGTCTAGTCTATAGTCTGGTCTATAGTCTAGTCTATAGTCTAGTCTATAGTCTAGTCTATAGTCTAGTCTATAGTCTAGTCTATAGTCTATAGTCGTCTATAGTCTAGTCTATAGTCTAGTCTATAGTCTGGTCTATAGTCTAGTCTATAGTCTAGTCTATAGTCTAGTCTATAGTCTAGTCTATAGTCTAGTCTATAGTCTAGTCTATAGTCTAGTCTATAGTCTAGTCTATAGTCTAGTCTATAGTCTAGTCTATAGTCTAGTCTATAGTCTAGTCTATAGTCTAGTCTATAGTCTAGTCTATAGTCTAGTCTATAGTCCTAGTCTATAGTCTAGTCTATAGTCTAGTCTATAGTCTAGTCTATAGTCTAGTCTATAGTCTAGTCTATAGGTCTAGTCTATAGTCTAGTCTATAGTCTAGTCTATAGTCTAGTCTATAGTCTAGTCTATAGTCTAGTCTATAGTCTAGTCTATAGTCTAGTCTATAGTCTAGTCTATAGTCTAGTCTATAGTCTAGTCTATAGTCTAGTCTATAGTCTAGTCTATAGTCTAGTCTATGTCTAGTCTATAGTCTAGTCTAGTCTAGTCTATAGTCCTAGCTATAGTCTAGTCTATAGTCTAGTCTATAGTCTAGTCTATAGTCTAGTCTATAGTCTAGTCTATAGTCTAGTCTATAGTCTAGTCTATAGTCTAGTCCTATAGTCTAGTCTATAGTCTAGTCTATAGTCTAGTCTATAGTCTAGTCTATAGTCTAGTCTATAGTCTAGTCTATAGTCTAGTCTATAGTGTAGTCTATAGTCTAGTCTATAGTCTAGTCTATAGTATAGTCTATAGTCTAGTCTATAGTCTAGTCTATAGTCTAGTCTATAGTCTAGTCTATAGTCTAGTCTAGCTAGTATAGTCTAGTCTAGTCTAGTCTCTAGTAGTCTATAGTGTAGTCTATAGTCTAGTCTATAGTCTAGCCTATAGTTGTAGTCTATAGTCTAGTCCATAGTCTAGTCTATCGTCTAGTCCTATAGTGTAGTCTATAGTCTAGTCCATAGTCTAGTCTATAGTCTAGTCTATAGTCTAGTCTATAGTCTAGTCTATAGTCTAGTCTAGTCTAGTCTAGTCTAGTCTAGTCTAGTCTAGTCTAGTCTAGCTAGTCTAGTCTAGTCTAGTCTAGTCTAGTCTAGTCTAGTCTAGTCTAGTCTAGTCTAGTCTATAGTCTAGTCTATAGTCTAGTCTATAGTCTAGTCTAGTCTAGTCTATAGTCTAGTCTATAGTCTAGTCTATAGTATAGTCTAAGTCTAGTCTCTAGTCTAGTCTATAGCTAGTCTATAGTCTAGTCTATAGTCTAGTCTATAGTCTAGTCTATAGTCTAGTCTATAGTCTGTCTATAGTCTAAGTCTATAGTCTAGTCTATAGTCTAGTCTATAGTCTAGTCTATAGTCTCGTCTATAGTCTAGTCTATAGTAGTCTATAGTCTAGTCTAGTAGTCTAGTCTATAGTGTAGTCTATAGTTAGTTTATAGTCTTGTTTAGAGTCTTGTCTATAGTCTTTTCTAGGGTCTAGTCTATAGTAGAGTCTAAAGTATAGACTATATTGTACTCTATACTCTAGTCTAACTTTCTTCCCTTTTATTAGTAAATAAAACGACCACATTAATTTAAAATTTTTTATTATAATAGTTTTTTTATTGGACTTTTATCTTTTTTTTTTTATTAAAGTGTAGATGAATTTCGATTTCTTTTTAATTTGAATAAATGGAATTTCCATTAAAAGTTACAATTGCATTTCTTTTAATATTTTCAAGCTAAAGTTAAGAAAGTGAATATAAAAGGAGGGGGAAAAAACAAAAACACAAATATATATTTTATTTGTTTTATAATTATTTGTTTTTATTTAAATATTTTAAGTAAAATAGTTTGTTTTTCATTTTTTGTTTTTTTATATTGTTGTTATTATTGTAGGTATTTTTTTTTTGTAATAAATTGTTTTTTTTTTTGAACTTTACAAGTTGCGTTTTATTTTTAGTTTTAAGTGGAATTATGCAAAATTGTTTATTTTTTTTTTTTGTTATTTTCAATAATTTGTTTAAGTAATATGGCTGTTGGTTGCATTTAATTTAATTTATTTTCTTTAATTTAATTTATTTTAAATTTAACATTTAAGTGTTATTTTTTATGATTTATTATTTAAGTAGTTTATTTAATATAATTAAAAAAAAAGTATTGGCTAAAACTTAAAATATAAAAAATTATATAAAATACATTTCTTTAAAGTATAATTAAGCAAAAAATACTGTTTGTGCAAAATATTTATTAATATAGAAGAAGAAAAAAAACTAAGTTTTTTTATATAAAATTAAATATATTTTAAATTTTATTTTAAACTTATTTTATAGGTAATAGTTATTAATATTTATAAATAGTTTATACCACAATGAGAATGTTTATCTAGTTTTTTTTTTTGTTTTTAATTTTTAAGGCTTAGTTTTATATATAAGTTTAAATTTATAAAGTTTTTTTTTAATTTAGTTTAATTCTGGCTTAATTGCTAAATGAAAATAAATAAGGCTTATGAGGTGAATATTTTTGATTTTTAAGATTCTTTTTTTTTCAGTGTATTTTTTTCTTTTAGTTAATGGCCTATTGTTTAATAGTTTTTTAAATTATTATCGCTTTATTATTAGTTTATATCGAGTCTTGTGGTTTTTTTTTTTTTTTAAGTAATTTTAGCTAAATTATTAAACTAAATTAAAGGTCAAAATTATAGGCTTAAGGGTTACAAATGTTCTAAACCTTGATTTAACACAGTCTTAACACAATCAATATTTTTAAACATTTTCGAGTCGTTTATGATCCTTCAATGTGATTAACACCTCTTTTGATCGGTTTTGTCTAGTTATTCAATAAGAAAAGTGGATTGGGATATATAAATATAATAAAATGCCTTTTTAAACAATTGAAGAAATGGACCTGGTTCAAGAAACAAAGTCATGTGAAGGGAACTTTGCCGCAAAAGCCATCGGATTGCTTACCGAACTTTTTGATGAATATGTTTCAGCGGTTTTAATAAGCTAGAGATATTTCTGAAAAGTAGATTCTGAATACATAGATCGCCTAGGCTTTGCAGACCAAGAATTGAAGGCATTAAAATTATGAAACACGAGCTCTACTGAAGCAGCAATTTCAAAACTATTGGGAGCAGAAAGATTCATATCACAACAGAAACATTGGGTTCTATACGAATTGAAACCGAGAGACCTTGTTAAACAAGTTTGCTTGTCCGAACAATAAGCCGAATAAACGTAAGAAATAGTATGTGAAACCCGACTAACAAGCCGAATCGTCAACAAAGCTAAATGTCCATTGCTCTAGGGCAATACGTTGTATTTAGTGGGGCTAAAAGGTTCCTATATATTAGGAGTTGTTGTAATCTGAACAGACCATCACAGGGAACCTGAACCGATCCGTTTAAAGCGATTAATGACCGAAAAATGGCCAGACATAAAAGTGTAATATTCCACAATGTTGGTCACATGTTGCAATACCTATTAAGAACTATTCAGAAAGAAGTGATTATGAAGTTTTGTCTCACGCGCCTTGAAGTCCAAACTTCTCCAAGTCAAACTATTATTTGTTTCGTTCTATGCAGACCGACGTTTCACTTCAGAACAGGATACACTGAAATTGGTTTGATTCCTTCTTGCCCTCTAAAGATGAGCAATTCTTTTGATGGGACTAAAAGGTTCCTAACTATTAAGAGATGCTGAAATCTGACCACACCATCACAGGCAACCTATACCGAATGCAACTGATCCGTTTGAAGGGAACATTGACCGAAAAAGGGTCAGATATGAAAGAGTAGTATTCCACAATGACAACACTTGGTCGCACGTTGCAATACCTATTAAGAACTATTCAGAAAGAAGTGATTGGGAAGTTTTGTCTCTGAAAGCTTTTAAACTTTGAAACTATCTTGATTTAACGTAACTTTATTTTAAAGCTTTTTTCATTTGTGCAGAGTTTAATCTCAATTTAAATCAAATTTTTATAAAAAATCTCATAAATATTGAACTTTAAAAAGAAAGCTTTTAATCTGTACTTTCTTTAGTTTATATTCAGCTAATTTGTCTTAGTATGAAAGCTTTTAATAAAATGCAAAAATCGATTGTACATTGTAAAGTTTATATTGAATTGTTTTAAGCTTGATTTAAGAGCTTTTAAACTGCGGAAAGATCCGTTATTTTGTTCAGAGCTTTATCTTAATTAAATAATTTTTTTTTAAAGCTCGCAAATATTATAGAACTATTTAATAAAAGCTTATTAAGATATGATTTTTAAACATTTTATTAAGAGTAAGTATCTAAAGATTTAACTTAAAAAGCTTTTAAACGAAAATCTTTCTAACTTAATTCAGCTTGATTTTATAGCTTTTAAACTGCAATAATCTGTTTTGCAAAACATTTGATTAGGATGAAGTTTTTAAATATTTAACCAACAAAGCTTTCTTACTTTCTCTAGCTTATCTTAAGTTAATTTAGCTGCATTTTAAGGCTTTTAAACTGCGAATATCTGCTTTACAAAGCATAGTTTATATTGGGTTACTCTATTAAAAAGCTTTTAAATTTTTAAACTTACTAGTCGACTTTTCTTAAACGAATCTATTGAAAGCTTTTTTCATATTCATATAAAAGCTCTTTTAAATTGCCTATAATTTTGATCTTTAATTTTGTGGAAATATTTCTATTTAAATTGTTCTATGTATATGTAAATGGAAATGTTTAATGAATGGTTGTTTTTGCATGCGTTTTGTTTATAATTAGAAACTAATGCAATAACTAAAATATAATTAAAATTAAAAAAAAAAAATAATAATAAAAATAATATTTTTAATATAATTGAGATCTATTTTAGGTTTAATTTCTTTTATTACGAAATTTTTTTCAAATTTAGAAATAATTTAAATTTATTCAATGAAATTGAATGGCTCTTATTTTAGGAATAGTGTGCAAAGCTTTACAAAAGCTTTGTGTTAATAATGATCGAATGGTGGTGAAGAGTAGCCGAGTTAAGATAGTTTAGTAAAGATCATGGAAGAGAGCAGTTGAAAACAATGAATAAGTTTTTTTAATTAGATATTAGCTTAAGATCCCTTTGAAAAAAGCTTTTAAATAAGCTTTTGTTACAAAAAGCTTTTTTTAAGTTCTTTTTTTAAAGCTAGAATCACATTTAGAATGTTGTTTATGAAATAAGAGCCATTTCAGGAAAAATATGTATACAAAAGAAAACAAAATATTTTCTACAAAAAAACCTAAATAATTAAAAGCTAAACAAAAAAATTAAAATAAAATTATATAAAAAAGAAATATACAACAAAAGCAATATGCTCTTAATAATCGGGTTATTACAATAAAAAAAATAAATATTTCTCTTTTTTGGGGTTTTAATATTTAAGGAGAAAGTAATGACTTTGCAATTTTTAACATTTTAAAGCAATGATAGGCAGAGAGTAAAGCAAATTTGCTCTCTGACTGCAAGAGAGCTTTTATGAGAACTTTTTTGTCTATCGCTGTTTCATCAAATTTCATCTCTTAATGAAGTAGAATGTTTGTTATTCGAAACACGTATACACTCTCTCTCTCTCTCTTTAAAGCAGCGATAGTCATAAACATACATTTTGAGAAGTCTTTGCCTACCTCTGCTTTATAGTTTTAAAAAGAGGCTCTCTGGATTTTTAATAAGTTTTCTTTTAATCACACCAGAGCGCTATTAACAAACGAAAGAGAGTCTTCTTTGTTTAGCAGCATTGAGAGAACTTAAGAGTATTAAATTAAAGCCATTTCTTTGCTCCTTAATAATAGCAAGAGAAAATTGTTATAAAATTTGATCTATAGCTATTTTCTTTTAAATTTTAAATTATTACAATAGAGTATAGTTAACAAAACCGTAACGCTTTTTTTCTCTTCTTTCCCAACGGAAAACGCTTACACCTAGTTTATCTGCGTATCTCTCTCTCGCTTTGCCGCTCAATGCAATGGTAGTGGTGTACGCTCTGGAGTCTTCGATGTTAATAGAACTTTCGGTACATGTTTGTCAATGAAATTCCTTTGGATTTCATTGTAATTATGTTGAGCTTTCTTGTGCTTACGCGCACCTCTCTGGTTAGCCAGGGGTTTGCGTAGAAAACTCAAGTCACCATAGTAGGGATTATCCTGCAGGAGATAAAGTGTGGTATTAAAATCTCTTTTCCACATACCATACGGACACATGGTAGAAGAACGCCAATCAGGTAAAGTGACACCCAAACGTTGGCATTCGCGGGCATAGGCGGCAAAACTATCGCAATGACACATGCCATCCGGACACTCGCAAACATCCATTTTACAGGAATCGATATAGTTGTTGGGATTTAAACGATCATTACAATTGCCAAATACTTCGGCTATGCGCAGGGGTCGACACAAGGCATTGGTTTTTCTCTGTTTGCAGATGGGTTGTACAGCTATGTTCTCTTTTTTACGTGAACAGGCCTTGGGACCGCCAACTTTCCAGGAATTGGCAAAACGCCATACCTCAGTGTGATTAACACCATCACGACTGGTGAGATCATCACGGGCCAAACCATTATAATTGCCACACAAGCCACATAGTCTACGTTTATAGGAAGAGGGGGCCATGATTTGCAAATAATTATTGCCATCCCATTCTATACTCAAGCCCAGCTCTGTTTTCAATATTATGCTCTCCTTTAAACGTTCTATGCTAGTAATGGCTCCCTGGCTATAGGGCAAAACCACTCGACTACCATTTACCTTAACTCTCATCTTTTGGCCCAAATTTACTCGTATACCACGCATTTTCAAAGTAACCGTTTTAGTCCAAGACGAGGTATTCGTACCACGTCCATCATTAGTCAAACGTATCGAAAACGTATGATCACGACAATCGGAAGCTAGCAGATATTTACAGGAACCTTGGAAACTATAAAATTTACCATCAAACGTTTTGAAATGAGGATCACCGAAAACGGTACAAGTGCCAGCGGTCTCTATACACTTGGGACAACATTCACCCGGCAATACCTTTAACTCCTCATTCGAACGACACTTTATGGCCGGACAACGCATCTCCGAACAGCGTATATTACCCGCTGTACAACGACACGAACGACACGGTCCCAAATTCCAGGTTTCATTATTTTGATAACTAATACCATTCGAAATGCATTCACTGCGTACCTCGGATATTATACAGCGTGGACAGCAACCATCCATTTCTTGATACTCTGGCGAGCATTCCAGTATAGGGCAGGTTTTACGCTCACATATACTAGTGCCATTGGTGCAAGTACAATTCGTGCAGCGATCGGGCATAAATTGGATTTTGTCATTGAAAATTTTGTGATTAAAAATGCATTTTCCTACAAAGAGTAGAAAAATGGTAATTAGGAAGGATGATGAGGATAAAAAAGTTTTTTAACTTATCATTTCAATATCATTATTATATTTATAGTTAATCATTATCATTCTCACCTGGTAGTGGCATAAATTCTCTTTGTTCCATACAACGTGGACAGCATTCGTTGGGTAGTAGTTTCTGTTTCGAAATGGGACATTGTAAAACAGGACATGTTTTTTTGGCGCACGTTAATTGATTACCCGTACATTGACACACCAAACAACGATCATCGATTGAGGCGACAACCTCTTGGCCTTCCAAAACTATTTGTCCATTGATCTTGCAACCTTTTTTTGTTTGTTTGTTTTTGAGCATAAAAGAGAAATAAGAAAATGTTAAATAAAAGAAACTTAAGATAAGGTTTGTAGAAATAAAATGTTTTTTAAGACGAATTGAAAGATCAGTTCTTAATTAGAGATCGGTATTAAAAAAAGCCCTGAAATAGTGAATAGTAATAGAGAAAAAAAAGCTTCTAGAACTCTTCACAAGAGTAAGTATAGCGCTTAAGGTTTCACTTTGAGATATACATATATGTTTGTGTAGTGATTTGTCATGCTTTCGAAATTACATAATTTCTCGCAGAAAGTGAGAGTAAGAGCTACGCATACAATTAGGACTAAAGATCTCCCTTACAGAAACTTTAATTTGTATATATTTAGCGAGATTCCACACTTTAAAAGTGCAAAACAAAAGTATTTTGGAATCATTCTTTAGGACTTCTGAAATTGGAACTCTTTACTGGATATAATTGCTCATAACTATGGTGTATGTTACATTTTTGATTCTCTTGAAAATGTGTCCTGTTTAAATGGCCTTTGGTCGAAATTAACTTTCTTCATATATGGAACATTTGGCAACGCATGGACCTTATGCTATTCCCTAGAATTACTTGACTCGCGGTAGAACAAGAGCACCTAACTTATCTGGAACCGGTGAACCGCAGGACAAAGTTTTGTCTTGTGCCGGTTATTGGTGATATCCCTTAGTTGACCTCGCGGGAAGATAATGTTGGTTTCACGATGAGGTCTATAATTGGGGATAAGTTCGATACTGTGGCATAAAAAAGACAACAGATATTGTTCCAAAAACTAACTGTGGGGCTAAATATGTGTTCTGGGTTGAATGGTGATGAATGTGCGGTATCTTACTCAGATTTCGTCATTGAAGTTTCCTTCTTTGTCAGGGTATGTTGAGGAGTTGCGCTGTTCACACCAGACATAGCACAGTGGGTTGTTCCCTAAGAGTAAGAACTTGTCTTTGGTTCAATTAATGGATTTGTATTTCGATCTACTGATTATGTCTATAGGTGCTGTTCCATTCCAACTGCGTGAACGAATGTGATGATTATGTATCTCGGAAGTAACGTAACGCTGCAATGGTCAGAGCTGAAATAACATGAGTAGATCAAGGATAGGGGATCATAAGTGGGCAGAGGTGAGTCGTCTCTAGTTCACCCAGTTCTGAAAGATAGGCGTTTACGTAAAGCATTCCGATATTTGAGCTTAGATAACAAATCGTGGTCATTATGATTTCAGATAGGAGTTCGTGGTCAAGCGGAATAAATATAAGAGCAGAGATACACCACCCTCGATAATCCAGAAAGATGTCCGTGCTCTCTCTCTCTATAGGTGCTGTTGCTGTTCCATTTCAACTGCGTGAACTAATGCGATGCTTATGCATCTCGGAAGTAACGCAACAGTGTCATGGTCAGAGATGGATAGCATGAGTAGATTAAGGATAGGGGATCATAAGTGGGCAGTGGTGAGTTGTCTCTAGTTCACCCAGTTCTGAAGATAGGCGTTTACGTAAAGCATTTCGATATTTGAACTTAGATAAGAAATCGTGGTCATTATGATTCCAGATAGGAGATCGTGGTCAAGCGGAATAAATATAAGAGCAGAGATTGACCACCTTCTATTTAAACATCCAGAAGGATGTCTGTGCTCTCTCTCTCAATTGAATGTAGCACCAATAGAGGTTAACATAATTTCGGAAAATTAAGGCGAAATCAGTTGATAAGGTTAAAACTAAGAACGTATTGAACTGTAAGAGAGCCATAGCCGATAGATCCCAATTTGCTCGGTTAAAATCGGCAATGCAAGTGTGAATAAAGGGAAGGGAACTTGAGGAAGTTAAACTGTTCGAAGCATCTTATGAACCAGGGCACTTGGAGATAATTGGGAATGTCATAAGGAGTAGGGAAGTTACGGAAGTTAACCTGACGTGTGCGAAATCGTTCGATGCAACGAGTTGGATATCAAAATCATCAGTGAGAGAATCTCATGTGGCCACTTGTAGTAATGGAACCTTGGGATGGACCGCAAAAATCCTATGAATTGATTCCAAAGAATGAAGGAAAAGAGATCTCATCAGAATAAATAAATAATGGCCGAACGTATTCAGAAGAAATTGGAACATGTAAAGGGGACAGTGAAATAGTGGAACACTTGCTATGTCGTTGTCAGGCTTTCGTTGAAATTAGATCTAAATATTATTACCAGATATCATATCCTTTAGAACACTGATTGGAAAATTCTTTGGATCTGCGATCAGAAAATTAAGTTTCTAAACATTCATAGATCTCTAGAGAAGGGTTTGCAGCAACATTTTGCAAGTAAGGTAGAGACCAACCTATATACTATAATGTAGTCTACTATGACCCTAAGTGGGAACTCACCATATCCTCTGAAAGAGAGTGTAAACACTTACTCTTCGTCAGCATCAGAGCTTTTTCGAACTAGTTCACTTACGAGTACCTAAATCTAATTACTAAAAGGTCTATGTTGTAAACAGTAAAACTAATTTAAATACCGATTACCGGGTAGGGTATTAAAGTAAACAAAATATTGCAGGCGGCAAGGAAACAGTAAATAAGTCAGCAACATATTATGTCTGCTGTGATTTTTTCGTCCATGTTTGTTGATGTTGTTAAGTTAATTATAAGTCTCTCTTAAAAAAAAGGGATAATAAGACAGCAATAACAACAACAAAAAAAGTCATGTTTTCAATCATGTTGCATTCAATGGTGAAATCACGATTTCATTGTTCTTAAGTTTCTTTTGTTCTCGTATTTTTTTAGGTTGTGTTTTGTTTAAACAGCAACAGGCCTTCTTATTTCAGGGACCACACAAAAAAATGTTTATTTTTGTTTTTTTATATAGTTTTTTTAATTGTTGATATGTTTATACCCTACACCACTACATATATAAGGTGGGGTAGAATATTTGTTCCATCAACAACTAAATTATATAAATATTCTGAATTCGGAGACGATTTTGAAACTTGAACATTTGTTTAGATGTCTACATCAGACAGGCTTCCGAAAATCAGTTACACAACTTGTATCCATCTTTTATAATTCATCCTTTAGATAAATTAGATTGAGAAATCTTAGTACGAAGTTAAAAAGAAGATCAATTGGCCATAGCTCCCAAATAAGGTCCACTTTCGAAAAACGTTTTTGAAAGTCTACTTTTGAAGATACATTTTTGTCATAGTAGAGTATTATAAAGTCGATGCAATATCCTACACTGTATGATATATTTATTTAAACATTCAATGAAAATTAATATGAGAATAAAGACATGTTATGTGGGATAGAGAACAGTAGTTCTTATGTTCAGTTGGTTGTAGTTTTACTGTTGTTGTTTTTTTTTTTTTTTTTGGTTTTGTTTGAACAAAACCACAACAAGTTGCTACATGTTCAAACATGATATTATAATGTTAGACATATACAATTGCCTTAATTTAAGGAAAATAAAAATAATATCACAATTGTTCTATATGTATAATGATCAAAGACAACAACTAAGATATTATGGTGGCACTAAGTTTTGTGACCGAGTTTTGGTTATCATAAAGGAATCAAGCAATCGTCCTTAAGAACTTTCGATTCATACTTGCACAAGTTTTCTAAAGGAACCCAGAGAAGTTGTTATTTTCCTATAAAGTAATTTTCTATCGATATCGAGGTGTAAGAAATTTTAATATAAACTGTTTCACCATTTTGCAAGCTTTTGAAATAAATCTGATTCTTCTTTTACTTACCTTGACATGTTGGACAACATTTCTCCCGGTTTTGGTTTTGTCAATTGACATGTCATCACACTGCGTATAGCATTTCATTATTGTTTCGGGTAACAACACTGCCAACGCATTTGTATGATTTACACGGGTCTTCGGGGTCCGTCCATTCCGAGCCACTGGCATAGGGGATGCCACGAAAAATGCAACCTACAAATATACGAGAAAAAATATATTTTTTAAGGATCTTTAGTTGTATTATAAGGAATTGAGTGAGTATCCAATTGTAAGCGAAGAACAAGTTAAGACTAACATCGTAATTAAGTTTTGCTTCTAAACGGAGGTATCTAATGTTCGGTTCTGTAGAGGTCTGTTGGTTGTATTTCTCTATAGATCCCGATCAGCTAACGGCAACCATATATATATGCTTTGGATCCCTATCAACTAACAACAAATTGAGATTGTATCCCACAATCAGCCCGTAGGTCCCGTAGTGATTTCTGATCACACCTATTTTCTCTAAACCAATTGGTCAACGTTGCCTTCAAGTAAATAAATGAGTGGATGTTGTCGATAGGTATTGTCCGTGAGTTTTCGTTGACGTTAATAGTGTTTGACCATAGGGTTAACCTTAACTTGTATATATTAGGATATTCGTCACTGAGAACATTCATCGTAATCTGAGCAAAGGCAGTTTAAGGCCTTTTCTCGTAGGAAACTGAGAGCGAAAGTAGTTGGTACATTACTATACACACGGTAAAGGGGAGAGGCGACATTTTAAACTTTTTTTGGTAATGTCGTTGACTAAGGCAGAGCCAGTTGTCTATTTGCAGTCGAAGTTCAGTGTGGTTACTGTGTCAAAAGATTCAATTGGCTTTCTCCTATGACATGACCAAGTTAATAAACCTAGTGACCCATTGGCTAGCTTCTGGAGACCCTACGTATTAGGTTAAATAACTAGCCCGGGACTGTCTTCTGAAACTGCTGAGGTCTTTTTATTCTAAAAATGTCGGCTTTTAATCGGCTTTTTTGAAAAGTATGTTTTTGCATGTTTTAACTTTTCCTCGTAAGGAAAAAGATATCCTTTGAGTACTTCACTTACCTTTGCATTTATTGCAACACGTATCAGAGGTTTTCTTTTCCAATAAATAACAATCATCAATAGGCGGACAACTTTCCTGATGGCACTTTACGAATCCATTCTGTAAAGAAAATAGAAAAACAACATATATAAATAAAACAGATTCATTAAACTAAATAATATCAATTTCAATTAAAACTAAACATCAAAGTTTGCTGCAAATGTAATACCAATTTCATATTTTCAATACTTGTATCACACCAATTCAGCCCGTAAGCTTTTTATTCTTATAAATTTGGTTAAAGCTTTAACTTTATCATAAATTCCCATTCCCAATTTTAATAAACAAAATTTAATATTTCTTCATTGGTTTTACTTTTCGTCTTAGTTCTTAATTCCTAGTTTAGCTTAAATAATTGTATATTTTATTTTTTATAAATAATTTATTTTTTGTTTCGATTTCAGTAACTACTGAAATCTTAAAGAGTAAATAAATAATAAATCTATAAATTAACTTGAAAAAATTACGTTAGAGAAATATTTTGCAATAATATTTTGGCAAAAAAAAAACAGTTTTGAAAAATAGAAACATTATAATAAACTACAACACTTAATGTTGGGTTAAAAATAATCGAAAAAATAATACAGTGTTAAGGAAAAGTGAGTTGACAGTTGTGTAGTATATAGTCTAGTCTATAGTCTAGTCTATAGTCTAGTCTATAGTCTAGTCTATAGTCTAGTCTATAGTCTAGTCTATAGTCTAGTCTATAGTCTAGTCTATAGTCTAGTCTATAGTCTAGTCTATAGTCTAGACTATGGTCTAGTCTATAGTATAGTCTATAGTATAGTCTATAGTCTAGTCTATAGTCTAGTCTATAGTCTAGTCTATAGTCTAGTCTATAGTCTAGTCTATAGTCTTGTCTAGTCTAGTCTATAGTCTATTTTATAGTCTACTACTATTTTATAGTCTACTCTATAGTCTAGTCTATAGTCTAGTCTATAGTCTAGTCTATAGTCTAGTCTATAGTCTAGTCTATAGTCTAGTCTATAGTCTAGTCTATAGTCTAGTCTATAGTCTAGTCTATAGTCTAGTCTATAGTCTAGTCTATAGTCTAGTCTATAGTCTAGTCTATAGTCTAGTCTATAGTCAAGTCTATAGTCTAGTCTATAGTCTAGTCTATAGTCTAGTCTATAGTCTAGTCTATAGTCTAGTCTATAGTCTAGTCTATAGTCTAGTCTATAGTCTAGTCTATAGTCTAGTCTATAGTCTAGTCTATAGTCTAGTCTATAGTCTAGTCTATAGTCTAGTCTATAGTCTAGTCTATAGTCTAGTCTATAGTCTAGTCTATAGTCTAGTCTATAGTCTAGTCTATAGTCTAGTCTATAGTCTAGTCTATAGTCTAGTCTATAGTCTAGTCTATAGTCTAGTCTATAGTCTAGTCTATAGTCTAGTCTATAGTCTAGTCTATAGTCTAGTCTATAGTCTAGTCTATAGTCTAGTCTATAGTCTAGTCTATAGTCTAGTCTATAGTCTAGTCTATAGTCTAGTCTATAGTCTAGTCTATAGTCTAGTCTATAGTCTAGTCTATAGTCTAGTCTATAGTCTAGTCTATAGTCTAGTCTATAGTCTAGTCTATAGTCTAGTCTATAGTCTAGTCTATAGTCTAGTCTATAGTCTAGTCTATAGTCTAGTCTATAGTCTAGTCTATAGTCTAGTCTATAGTCTAGTCTATAGTCTAGTCTATAGTCTAGTCTATAGTCTAGTCTATAGTCTAGTCTATAGTCTAGTCTATAGTCTAGTCTATAGTCTTGTCTATAGTCTAGTCTATAGTCTATTTTATAGTCTAGTCTATAGTCTAGTCTATAGTCTAGTCTATAGTCTAATCTATAGTCTAGTCTATAGTCTAGTCTATAGTCTAGTCTATAGTCTAGTCTATAGTCTAGTCTATAGTCTAGTCTATAGTCTAGTCTATAGTAGTCTATAGTGTAGTCTATAGTCTAGTCTATAGTCTAGTCTATAGTGTAGTCTATAGTGTAGTCTATAGTGTAGTCTATAGTGTAGTCTATAGTGTAGTCTATAGTGTAGTCTATAGTGTAGTCTATAGTCTAGTCTATAGTCTAGTCTATAGTCTAGTCTATAGTCTAGTCTATAGTCTAGTCTATAGTCTAGACTTATAGTCTAGTCTATAGTCTAGTCTATAGTCTAGTCTATAGTCTACTCTATAGTCTAGTCTATAGTCTAGTCTATAGTCTAGTCTATAGTCTAGTCTATAGTCTAGTCTATAGTCTAGTCTATAGTCTAGTCTATAGTCTAGTCTATAGTCTAGTCTATAGTCTAGTCTATAGTCTAGTCTATAGTCTAGTCTATAGTCTAGTCTATAGTCTAGTCTATAGTCAAGTCTATAGTCTAGTCTATAGTCTAGTCTATAGTCTAGTCTATAGTCTAGTCTATAGTCTAGTCTATAGTCTAGTCTATAGTCTAGTCTATAGTCTAGTCTATAGTCTAGTCTATAGTCTAGTCTATAGTCTAGTCTATAGTCTAGTCTATAGTCTAGTCTATAGTCTAGTCTATAGTCTAGTCTATAGTCTAGTCTATAGTCTAGTCTATAGTCGTCTAGTCTAGTCTATAGTCTAGTCTATAGTCTAGTCTATAGTCTAGTCTATAGTCTAGTCTATAGTCTAGTCTATAGTCTAGTCTATAGTCTAGTCTATAGTCTAGTCTATAGTCTAGTCTATAGTCTAGTCTATAGTCTAGTCTATAGTCTAGTCTATAGTCTAGTCTATAGTCTAGTCTATAGTCTAGTCTATAGTCTAGTCTATAGTCTAGTCTATAGTCTAGTCTATAGTCTAGTCTATAGTCTAGTCTATAGTCTAGTCTATAGTCTAGTCTATAGTCTAGTCTATAGTCTAGTCTATAGTCTAGTCTATAGTCAAGTCTATAGTCTAGTCTATAGTATAGTCGTCTATAGTCTAGTCTATAGTCTAGTCTATAGTCTAGTCTATAGTCTAGTCTATAGTCTAGTCTATAGTCTAGTCTATAGTCTAGTCTATAGTCTAGTCTATAGTCTAGTCTATAGTCTAGTCTATAGTCTAGTCTATAATCTAGTCTATAGTCTAGTCTATAGTCTAGTCTATAGTCTAGTCTATAGTCTAGTCTATAGTCTAGTCTATAGTCTAGTCTATAGTCTAGTCTATAGTCTAGTCTATAGTCTAGTCTATAGTCTAGTCTATAGTCTAGTCTATAGTCTAGTCTATAGTCTAGTCTATAGTCTAGTCTATAGTCTAGTCTATAGTCTAGTCTATAGTCTAGTCTATAGTCTAGTCTATAGTCTAGTCTAGTCTAGTCTATAGTCTAGTCTATAGTCTAGTCTATAGTCTAGTCTATAGTCTAGTCTATAGTCTAGTCTATAGTCTAGTCTATAGTCTAGTCTATAGTCTAGTCTATAGTCTAGTCTATAGTCTAGTCTATAGTCTAGTCTATAGTCTAGTCTATAGTCTAGTCTATAGTCTAGTCTATAGTCTAGTCTATAGTCTAGTCTATAGTCTAGTCTATAGTCTAGTCTATAGTCTAGTCTATAGTCTAGTCTATAGTCTAGTCTATAGTATAGTCTATAGTCTAGTCTATAGTCTAGTCTATAGTCTAGTCTATAGTCTAGTCTATAGTCTAGTCTATAGTCTAGTCTATAGTCTAGTCTATAGTCTATAGTCTAGTCTATAGTCTAGTCTATAGTCTAGTCTATAGTCTAGTCTATAGTCTAGTCTATAGTCTAGTCTATAGTCTAGTCTATAGTCTAGTCTATAGTCTAGTCTATAGTCTAGTCTATAGTCTAGTCTATAGTCTAGTCTATAGTCTAGTCTATAGTCTAGTCTATAGTCTAGTCTATAGTCTAGTCTATAGTCTAGTCTATAGTCTAGTCTATAGTCTAGTCTATAGTCTAGTCTATAATCTAGTCTATAGTCTAGTCTATAGTCTAGTCTATAGTCTAGTCTATAGTCTAGTCTATAGTCTAGTCTATAGTCTAGTCTATAGTCTAGTCTATAGTCTAGTCTATAGTCTAGTCTATAGTCTAGTCTATAGTCTAGTCTATAGTCTAGTCTATAGTCTAGTCTATATTCTAGTCTATAGTCTAGTCTATAGTCTAGTCCATAGTCTAGTCTATAGTCTAGTCTATAGTCTAGTCGATAGTCTAGTCTATAGTCTAGTCTATAGTCTAGTCTGTAGTCTAGTTTATAGTATAGTCTATAGTCTAGTCTATAGTCTAGTCTATAGTCTAGTCTATAGTCTAGTCTATAGTCTAGTCTATAGTCTAGTCTATAGTCTAGTCTATAGTCTAGTCTATAGTCTAGTCTATAGTCTAGTCTATAGTCTAGTCTATAGTCTAGTCTATAGTCTAGTCTATAGTCTAGTCTATAGTCTAGTCTATAGTCTAGTCTATAGTCTAGTCTATAGTCTAGTCTATAGTCTAGTCTATAGTCTAGTCTATAGTCTAGTCTATAGTCTAGTCTATAATCTAGTCTATAGTCTAGTCTATAGTCTAGTCTATAGTCTAGTCTATAGTCTAGTCTATAGTCTAGTCTATAGTCTAGTCTATAGTCTAGTCTATAATCTAGTCTATAGTCTAGTCTATAGTCTAGTCTATAGTCTAGTCTATAGTCTAGTCTATAGTCTAGTCTATAGTCTAGTCTATAGTCTAGTCTATAGTCTAGTCTATAGTCTAGTCTATAGTCTAGTCTATAGTCTAGTCTATAGTCTAGTCTATAGTCTAGTCTATAGTCTAGTCTATAGTCTAGTCTAGTCTATAGTCTAGTCTATAGTCTAGTCTATAGTCTAGTCTATAGTCTAGTCTATAGTCTAGTCTATAGTCTAGTCTATAGTCTAGTCTATAGTCTAGTCTATAGTCTAGTCTATAGTCTAGTCTATAGTATAGTCTATAGTCTAGTCTATAGTCTAGTCTATAGTCTAGTCTATAGTCTAGTCTATAGTCTAGTCTATAGTCTAGTCTATAGTCTAGTCTATAGTCTAGTCTATAGTCTAGTCTATAGTCTAGTCTATAGTCTAGTCTATAGTTTAGTCTATAGTCTAGTCTATAGTCTAGTCTATAGTCTAGTCTATAGTCTAGTCTATAGTCTAGTCTATAGTCTAGTCTATAGTCTAGTCTATAGTCTAGTCTATAGTCTAGTCTGTAGTCTATTCTATTCTCTAGTCTAATGAATGTCATTATGAAAACAAGAATGCTCAAATAAAGTTCATAATACAATAATTCATGTTATCCACACACTTTTGGTCTCCACTGTAAATCACAATATTTAAAAGTATCTTTAACAGCCTTAACAGCAGCTGCTGCCTTCGACGCACTTCATTTAATTTAACTCTGTAATTTGTTTCTTTCTTTAGTTTGTTTTTTTTTTTTGTTCAATTTTCATTTTAGTTTTTCTCCTAACTTGGAAAATCCATTATAGCCGACAGTTGATAAAAATTATGTTCAAGTTGTGGTCTTAGACTATAAAATTGCAATGCAGAGATACTTTAATGCATGCATGTTTTGCCATATGAGTAACGAGTTTTATGAACAGAACAATTTTAAGCCTGATTTAATAAGATTTATGCAAATTACAAATGATTTTCATAGAAGCAAAAAAAAAAAAAAAAAAAAAGAGAAAAAATATCGCACTAAAATAAATAATTATTTAGAAATAATGAAATTTAAAACTACATTTTATAGATTAACTGAACTTTGTTGATAAATTTGCATGAATATGTAATTTATGGAAATGAATTTAAGTTAAATAAATTAAAAAGTTTTATTAGTAAAAATATATTTTTAATAGAACAGAGCAAAGTCTGTTGTATTTTTTTATTTATGATTATCAGAGGAAATTTTCTGTTTAGTTTGTGATTAAAAAGGGGGAACATTTTGAAAATTTAAGAAAGATCACACACTCAGTTGAGTAGGTCAAATACTCTCTTTCACTTTCAAACTAATATAATCCAGATCACCGTTTATTCTCGGCTTCTGGTGGCTATGAGAAGCGATCATATTTCAGACTATTTTTCCGATAATATACATACATTAAGAAATATTTGAAGTTCTACTTTTTATAAAAATTTCAAAATTGGCCTTCTCTCTATTTTGTGCTTTGACACCTTTTAAACTATTTTCCATATAATTCAAGATCATAAAAACAAATTTAAATTTTTATCACCCCAAAATACTTGTAATTTATTACTGCTGATTTATGAAAATTATAACAATTAGCAATTTTTTTTCTTGGCAACTTTGTTTTTTATATATTTTTTTTTTTGGTTTAACTGATCACATGTTTTTACATTATTTTCTCGCCATATTTCAATACTAAATTATACAAGGTGATCTACATTACAACGACAATTTATTTAACAAAAAAAGAATATCAAAACTGTAACAAATAGCAAAAAACAAATCTACAAACTTAGAACGAAAACCGAAACCTCAACTTACGACAGCAAAATATTCAAACAAATCTTTATTTTTTTCAGTTTTGTATCTTTAAGCTGTTTCCAATCATAATAATTGTATGTTAAATTATGCATATTTATGCTTTTAAAATAATAATGTTAAATATTTATTTCAGTTTTTTTATTCGTTTTTTTTTTGTTTTTGGCTTTTCAACTGCTAAACTCATAATTAATAGATTTTATATGAAAACGATAAAAATAAAGTATGTTATTTGAAAAGAGGGTCTTTAAGTTGGGTAAAAACGGCTCTAAGATTACCCTACAGTTATAGCATAGTCATGGTTTAGTCATAGTGTAGTCAGTGTAGTGTTAGTCATAGTGTAGTCATAGTGTAGTCATAGTTTAGTCATAGTCTAGTCATAGTCTAGTCATAGTTTAGACATAGTCTAATCAGAGTCTAGTCATAGTCTAGTCATAGTGTAGTCATAGTCTAGTCATAGTCTAGTCATAGTCTAGTCATAGTCTAG
>NW_023997040.1:0-27870 GCF_015586225.1 Lucilia sericata
AGACTATAAACTGGTCTATAGACTAGACTATAGACTAGACTTTAGACTAGACTATAGACTAGACTGTAGACTAGACTATAGACTAGACTATAGACTAGACTATAGACTAGACTATAGACTAGACTGTAGACTAGACTATACTAGACTATAGACTAGACTATAGACTAGACTATAGGCTAGACTATAGACTAGACTATAGACTAGACTATAGACTAGACTATAGACTAGGCTATAGACTAGACTATAGACTAGACTATAGACTAGACTATAGACTAGACTATAGACTAGACTATAGACTAGACTATAGACTAGACTATAGACTAGACTATAGACTAGACTAAGACTACTAGATATAGACTAGACTATAGACTAGACTATAGACTAGACTATAGACTAGACTATAGACTAGACTATAGACTAGACTATAGACTAGACTATAGACTAGACTATAGACTAGACTATAGACTAGACTATAGACTAGACTATAGACTAGACTATAGACTAGACTATAGACTAGACTATAGACTAGACTATAGACTAGACTATAGACTAGACTATAGACTAGACTATAGACTAGACTATAGACTAGACTATAGACTGACTATAGACTAGACTATAGACTAGACTATAGACTAGACTATAGACTAGACTATAGACTAGACTATAGACTAGACTATAGACTAGACTATAGACTAGACTATAGACTAGACTATAGACTAGACTATAGACTAGACTATAGACTAGACTATAGACTAGACTATAGACTAGACTATAGACTAGACTATAGACTAGACTATAGACTAGACTATCGACTAGACTATAGACTAGACTATAGACTAGACTATGACTAGACTATAGACTAGACTATAGACTAGACTATAGACTAGACTATAGACTAGACTATAGACTAGACTATAGACTAGACTATAGACTAGACTATAGACTAGACTATAGACTAGACTATAGACTAGACTATAGACTAGACTATAGACTAGACTATAGACTAGACTATAGACTAGACTATAGACTAGACTATAGACTAGACTATAGACTAACTATAGACTAGACTAATAGACTAACTATAGACTAGACTATAGACTAGACTATAGACTAGACTATAGACTAGACTATAGACTAGACTAGACTAGATATAGACTAGACTATAGACTAGACTATAGACTAGACTATAGACTAGACTATAGACTAGACTATAGACTAGACTATAGACTAGACTATAGACTAGACTATAGACTAGACTATAGACTAGACTATAGACTAGACTATAGACTAGACTATAGACTAGACTATAGACTAGACTATAGACTAGACTATAGACTAACTATAGACTCGACTAGACTAGACTATAGACTAGACTATAGACTAGACTATAGACTAGACTATAGACTAGACTATAGACTAGACTATAGACTAGACTATAGATAGACTATAGACTAACTATAGACTAGACTATAGACTAGACTATAGACTAGAGACTATAGACTAGACTATGACTAGACTATAGACTATACTATAGACTATACTATAGACTAGACTATAGACTCGACTATAGACTAGACTATAGACTAGACTATAGACTAGACTATAGACTAGACTATAGACTAGACTATAGACTAGACTATAGACTAGACTATAGACTAGACTATAGACTGACTATAGACTAGACTATAGACTAGCTATAGACTGGACTATAGACTAGACTATATACTAGACTATAGACTAGACTATAGACTAGACTATAGACTAGACTATAGACTAGACTATAGACTAGACTATAGACTAGACTATAGACTAGACTATAGACTAGACTATAGACTAGACTATGACTAGACTATAGACTAGACTATAGACTAGACTATAGACTAGACTATAGACTAGACTATAGACTAGACTATAGACTAGACTATAGACTAGACTATAGACTAGACTATAGACTAGACTATAGACTACTATAGACTAGACTATAGACTAGACTATAGACTAGACTATAGACTAGACTATAGACTAGACTATAGACTAGACTAGACTATAGACTAGACTAGACTATAGACTAGACTATAGACTAGACTATAGACTAGACTATAGACTAGACTATAGACTAGACTATCGACTAACTATAGACTAGACTATAGACTAGACTATAGACTAGACTATAGACTAGACTATAGACTAGACTATAGACTAGACTATAGACTAGACTAGACTAGACTATAACTAGACTATAGACTAAACTATAGACTAGACTATAGACTAGACTATAGACTAGACCATAGACTAGACTATAGACTAGACTATAGACTAGACCATAGACTAGACCATAGACTAGACTATTGACTAGACTATAGACTAGACCATAGACTAGACTATAGACTAGACCATAGACTAGACCATAGACTAGACTATAGACTGGACTATAGACTAGACTATAGACTAGACCATAGACTAGACTATAGACTAGACTATAGACTAACTATAGACTAGACTATAGACTAGACTATCGACTAGACTATAGACTAGACTATAGACTAGACTATAGACTAGACTATAGACTAGACTATAGACTAGACTATAGACTACTATAGACTAGACTATAGACTAGACTATAGACTAGACTATAGACTAGACTATATACTAGACTATAGACTAGACTATAGACTAGACTATGACTAGACTATAGACTAGACTATAGACTAGACTATAGACTAGACTATAGACTAGACCATAGACTAGACTATAGACTAGACTAGACTATAGACTAGACCATAGACTAGACTATAGACTAACGATAACTAGACTATAGATAGACTATAGACTAGACTATAGACTAACTATAGACTAGACTGTAGACTAGACTGTATACTAGACTAGACTAGACTGTAGACTAGACTGTAGACTAGACTATAGACTAGACTATAGACTAGACTTAGACTAGACTATAGACTAGACTATAACTAGACTAGACTAGACTATAGACTAGACTATAGACTAGACTATAGACTAGACTATAGACTAGACTATAGACTAGACTATAGACTAGACTATAGACTAGACTATAGACTAGACTATAGACTAGACTATAGACTAGACTATAGACTAGACTATAGACTAACTATAGACTAGACTATAGACTAGACTATAGACTAGACTATAGACTAGACTATAGACCTAGACTATAGACTAACTATAGACTAGACTATAACTAGACTATAGACTAGACTATAGACTAGACTATAGACTAGACTATAGACTAGACTATAGACTAGACTATAGACTAGACTATAGACTAGACTATAGACTAGACTATAGACTAGACTATAGACTAACTATAGACTAGACTATAGACTAGACTATAGACTAGACTATAGACTGACTATAGACTAGACTATAGACTAGACTATAGACTAGACTATAGACTAGACTATAGACTAGACTATAGACTAGACTATAGACTAGACTATAGACTAGACTATAGACTAGACTATAGACTAACTATAGACTAGACTATAGACTAACTATAGACTAGACTATAGACTAGACTATAGACTAGACTATAGACTAGACTATAACTAGACTATAGACTAGACTTAGACTAGACTATAGACTAGACTATAGACTAGACCATAGACTAGACTATAGACTAACTATAGACTAGACTATAGACTAGACTATAGACTAGACTATAGACTAGACTATAGACTAGACTATAGACTAGACTATAGACTAGACTATAGACTAGACTATAGACTAGACTATAGACTAGACTATAGACTAGACTATAGACTAGACTATAGACTAGACTATAGACTAGACTATAGACTAGACTATAGACTAGACTATAGACTAGACTATAGACTAGACTATAGACTAGACTATAGACTAGACTATAGACTAGACTATAGACTAGACTATAGACTAGACTATAGACTAGACTATAGACTAGACTATAGACTAGACTATAGACTAGACTATAGACTAGACTATAGACTAGACTATAGACTAGACTATAGACTAGACTATAGACTAGACTATAGACTAGACTATAGACTAGACTATAGACTAGACTATAGACTAGACTATAGACTAGACTATAGACTAGACTATAGACTAGACTATAGACTAGACTATACTACTATAGACTAGACTATAGACTAGACTATAGACTAGACTATAGACTAGACTATAGACTAGACTATAGACTAGACTATAGACTAGACTATAGACTAGACTATAGACTAGACTTAGACTAGACTGTAGACTAGACTATAGACTAGACTATAGACTAGACTATAGACTAGACTATAGACTAGACTATAGACTAGACTATAGACTAGACTATAGACTAGACTATAGACTAGACTATAGACTAGACTATAGACTAGACTATAGACTAGACTATAGACTAGACTATAGACTAGACTATAGACTAGACTATAGACTAGACTATAGACTAGACTATAGACTAGACTATAGACTAGACTATAGACTAGACTATAGACTAGACTATAGACTAGACTATAGACTAGACTATAGACTAGACTATAGACTAGACTATAGACTAGACTATAGACTAGACTATAGACTAGACTATAGACTAGACTATAGACTAAACTATAGACTAGACTAGACTATACTAGAGACTAGACCATAGACTAGACTATAGACTAGACTATAGACTAGACCATAGACTAGACTATAGACTAGACTATAGACTAGACTATAGACTAGACTATAGACTAGACTATAGACTAGACTATAGACTAGACTATAGACGACTATAGACTAGACTATAGACTAGACTATAGACTAGACTATAGACTAGACTATAGACTAGACTATAGACTAGACTATAGACTAGACTATAGACTAGACTATACTAGACTATAGACTAGACTATAGACTAGACTATAGACTAGACTATAGACTAGACTATAGACTAGACTATAGACTAGACTATAGACTAGACTATAGACTAGACTATAGACTAGACTATAGACTAGACTATAGACTAGACTATAGACTAGACTATAGACTAGACTATAGACTAGACTATAGACTAGACTATAGACTAGACTATAGACTAGACTATAGACTAGACTATAGACTAGACTATAGACTAGACTAGACTATAGACTAGACTATAGACTAGACTATAGACTAGACTTTTTTTTTTTTTTTTTTTTTATAGGACGTAGTGATAGTACACTATCAACTAGTGGCCCCACGAATACCTCCCCGTCCCACCCCGGTACCACTTTCGCATTTCATCGGGGCAGACGATTTTATATATCGCTATCCTACTCCCCCATCCTCATATGAGATTAGGGGGTTCGGCGTTGCGATCAGATCTGCATTTCATTATATGTGTGATAAATCTTGACACTTCATCCACGTTTCTTCGGATTTCAACATTTCCGAAACAATGTTTACCGGAGTTAATATAGTTCCAATATATTCATATAAAGATCTCCTCATTGGTTCCATTTTTCACATTGAAATAGAGTATGTTCTGCGGTATCTTCTTGGGATCCACAGTCTTCACAATATATATTCTCTTTTATCTTGAATCTTGTTAAATATGAGTTTAAATTTCCATGTCCCGTTGGTATTTGTGTTAGATAGTAGTGCATTCTACCGTGTTTTCGTTTTATCCAGCTTTTAATGTCTGGTATCAGACTAGACTATAGACTAGACTATAGACTAGACTATAGACTAGACTATAAACTAGGCTATAGACTAGACTATAGACTAGACTATAGACTATACTATGACCAGACTACATACATATGTCTATTGTGTAGTTTTATATATAAAAGAGGACTTAATAAACTTTTTATATTTTAAATGGTTTATTAAACAAAATTTACATACAGAATTTAAATTATAAATCCTTTATAAAATAAAAATGTTTTTATGAATAAGGTCTTTAGTGTTAACTTCCATAAATTCGATACTAAATTTTTGATATTATTCGATATGTGTTATGTGATAAAAGAATATTTTGCCGACTCTTATATAAGATTATAAAACCATATTTATAAATACAATAATAACAATAATAACTTGTATATAATCGGATTATAATATACATTAAATTGAATCCTCCTTTATATGTAACACTTTCTTTGTTATTCATACGAGCATTATTTGTGTAAAATCCCATTGATATAATATACATTTTTTATAAAATTTTAAGGTTATGAAATAAGTATACAAACGTACATACAAACATACATGTGTTAACATTGACAAAGAAATGAGCAAATATTTTGCTTTCATTATTTTCGTTTTTATTTGTTGTGTCAAAATTGGGTAAAATAAGACAAACTAAATTTGATAAAAATACCTAAATACCTTTTGTAAGGGTTTACTTTTTTTCGGAAATATTTCTGCATTAGGGTGACCTGTCAATAAAGTAATTTTACTTTCATTATATAGTTAACTGCCACGTCGAGGAATTTAAAGGATAATTTCGTATAGTTAGATTTTAATAATAACTTACGAACAAGTGAGTGAAATATATATGAATTTCTTCTTTCGTTTTTTCTTCAGTGTCTTCTACAATTATGTCATTTAGGTGTTAAATTCATTGTTTATTCATGATGCATATTTACATAATAATTGAATATATTTAGTTATTTATTTTGTTTTTTTTTTTTTTTTCTTAATTTCTATATTTGCTGTTATTTTGTTATTGTCTATGAATTAAACTACTTAAAGTTAATTCATGAAGAATTTTTTTCTACAATACTTTTTACAATGAAAATGTTAAAATAACAAACATGTTTAAAACAAAATTTTAAATATATTATTTTACTTTTTATTAACAAACTCAATGAAGTAAAAATTCTGAAAATTGTTCTATTTAAAAGAAGTGTCAACGAAACATTTAATAAGAAAAAACAATATTTACAGAGAAAAAAAATAAAATAATTATTTTGATTAAAAAAATCCATAACGTTTCAATGCGAAATAAAAAGAGATTTTATTGACCATATTTGTTTAAAGATAAACATGTAAAAAGGTTGATTTTAAGTTTTCTATAGATTGAAAAACTCAATCAAGTGTATATTAATATTGCAGACATACTGAGACGTATAAGTATTAAAGAATTTTATTTTCATAAATAAATAAATCATACGCCTCATTGTACAATTCCAGTTTTATATTTATGATTACAATTTATTCACATTTCTATTGAAAATATTGACATTAGAGTAAAAAATATATTACTTAATTTAAAAATATAAATAACCTGTTTATAGGCATGTCTAGTCATAGTCTAGTCATAGTCTAGTCATAGTCTAGTCATAGTCTAGTCATAGTCTAGTCATAGTCTAGTCATAGTCTAGTCATAGTCTAGTCATAGTCTAGTCATAGTCTAGTCATAGTCTAGTCATAGTCTAGTCATAGTCTAGTCATAGTCTAGTCATAGTCTAGTCATAGTCTAGTCTAGTCTAGTCATAGTCTAGTCATAGTCTAGTCATAGTCTAGTCATAGTCTAGTCATAGTCTAGTCATAGTCTAGTCATAGTCTAGTCATAGTCTAGTCATAGTCTAGTCATAGTCTAGTAGTCATAGTCTAGTCATAGTATAGTCATAGTCTAGTCATAGTCTAGTCATAGTCTAGTCATAGTCTAGTCATAGTCTAGTCATAGTCTAGTCATAGTCTAGTCATAGTCTAGTCATAGTCTAGTCATAGTCTAGTCATAGTCTAGTCATAGTCTAGTCATAGTCTAGTCATAGTTAGTCATAGTCTAGTCATAGTCTAGTCATAGTCTAGTCATAGTCTAGTCATAGTCTAGTCATAGTCTAGTCATAGTCTAGTCATAGTCTAGTCATAGTCTAGTCATAGTCTAGTCATAGTCTAGTCATAGTCTAGTCATAGTCTAGTCATAGTCTAGTCATAGTCTAGTCATAGTCTAGTCATAGTCTAGTCATAGTCTAGTCATAGTCTAGTCATAGTCTAGTCATAGTCTAGTCATAGTCTAGTCATAGTCTAGTCATAGTCTAGTCATAGTCTAGTCATAGTCTAGTCATAGTCTAGTCATAGTCTAGTCATAGTCTAGTCATAGTCTAGTCATAGTCTAGTCATAGTCTAGTCATAGTCTAGTCATAGTCTAGTCATAGTCTAGTCATAGTCTAGTCATAGTCTAGTCATAGTCATTCATAGTCTAGTTCATAGTCTAGTCATAGTCTAGTCATAGTCTAGTCATAGTCTAGTCATAGTCTAGTCATAGTCTGTCATAGTCTAGTCATAGTCTAGTCATAGTCTACTCTACAGTATAGTCTAGGCTACAGTCTACGCTACAATCTAGACTACAGTCTAGTCTACATTTTAATCTATATTCTAGTCTGCAGCCTAGTTTATAATCTAGTCAAAAGTCTATTCTACAGTCTAATCTACAGTCTCTAGTTTATAGCCTAGTCTACAGTCTCTAGTTTATAGCCTAGTCTACAGTCTAGTCGACAGTCTAGTCTACAGTTTAGCCTACAGTCTAGTGTACAGTCTAGTCTACAGTCTAGCCTACAGTCTAGTCTGCAGTATAGCCTAGTCAACAGTCTAGTCTACAGTCTAGTCTACAGTCTAGCCTACAGTCTAGTCTGCAGTCTAGTCTACAGTCTGGTCTACAGTTTAGTTTATAGTCTCATCTACAGTCTAGTCTATAGTCTAGTTTATAGCCTATTCTACAGTCTAGTCTACAGTCTAGTCTACAGTCTAGTCTACAGTCTAGTCTACAGTCTAGTCTACAGTCTAGTCTACAGTCTAGTCTACAGTCTAGTCTACAGTCTAGTCTACAGTCTAGTCTACAGTCTAGGCTACAGTCTAGTCTACAGTCTAGTCTACAGTCTAGTTTACAGTCTAGTCTACAGCGTAGTCTACAGTCTGGTCTACAGTCTAGTCTACAGTCTAGTCTACAGTCTATTCATATTATATTTTATAATTTTGTTAAAGTTTACATTTAAGGAAAATAGTTTAAATGAAATCATTTGACGCGAAACAGTCAGGGTATAATGTTTAATAGATTGTAACAGGTAAATAATAAGAGAAAGGGTGTAGAAGTAGTGTAGGTTAGAATATTGCCTATTCGACCTTAATTTACTCAGTTGCAAATAATATCAATTATACACAACCCTTATTACAGAACTAAAACACACCTTTTCGTAAGATATAATGCTAAAATTCATTAAATAAAATTACTAAAGTACAATAAAAACTTACAACTTGTTCTTATTAATAAACTTAAACTTAATGGATTGCTGCCTGTGAATAATAATCCTTTATGTTGGTCCTGAATCTAAATTTGTATTACTAATTTCTTAAAATGTTTTGAGATAAATCTCAACCCATTCTTTTACTTTAGCATTAAAGTTACTTTTAATGTTTTCTTTATAAATCCTTTTTACGGCCCCTCTGGCTTTAAATCTAAATTTGTTCATGCATAGGAAAATGGTGTAAAGGTAAGTAAGAAAAGAGAATAAATAACACTTGCTGCCATTGTGTTTGCCTAAGGCCAATTTGTTTTTCCTTTCACACAACTGGTTTTCAACTTGAGCTGAAAACATAACATTAACTTGTTGAAATTAAATAAAGTTTTAAATTAAAAGAATCTTTTGTTTGCCAGACTTCAATCATTGAGTGGGTAATTTAATTGAAATTCTAATTCAGTTATAAATATGGCTTTAAAAAAAAATGTTTGTGCTGTTTAAAAATAAAATATAATAATTAAATGAGTTATTAAAGAAAAACAATTAAGTAATATTGCAAGATAGGCTTTAATACTCCTCTTAGTTTATTTTTGTTAAAGAAATGAAATACTTTTCCATATTGATTTTTTCACCCTAATCTATTGTATACGACAATATATCTTAATAAATCCGTTTTGTATTACTTTGTTTTACTTTCTACTTTTAATACCTTCTAAACAAGTTTATTTTTCATATTTTGTATTGTTTTGTTTTGCAAACAAAAGGATTACACATCTGCAAAGGTGTCATAAATCAACAAAAGTTCAACAATATTTCCGCACAAAAGCCAGGGAATTCAAAGGGAATGAACATAAAACTCGTTAAAATAACATTTACTTTTTATCATGCTTGGTTTGAAGATGAATTACGTGAAAATTAATAAATTCAATGGAAAGTTTTAAAAGTAAATGTTTACGTACCACAGAAATGTAAGTAGAGTTTGTCGAAATTTTGCTTTAAACTGGCGTTCGGTTTGTTTATGGATTTTCAAGCTTAAGGCGTTGTTAAAGTAAACAAAAATTTTATTTATTTATTTAGTTAGTTAGTAGTTAGTTAGTAGTTAGTTAGTTAGTTAGTAAGTTAGTAGTAGTAGTTAGTTAGTTAGTAGTTAGTTAGTTAGTAGTTAGTTAGTAGTAGTTAGTTAGTTAGTTAGTTAGTAGTAGTTAGTTAGTTAGTTAGTTAGTTAGTTAGTTAGTTAGTTAGTTAGTAGTAGTTAGTTAGTTAGTTAGTTAGTTAGTTAGTTAGTTAGTTAGTTAGTTAGTTAGTTAGTTAGTAGTTAGTTAGTTAGTTAGTTAGTTAGTTAGTTAGTTAGTTAGTTAGTTAGTTAGTTAGTTAGTTAGTTAGTTAGTTAGTTAGTTAGTTAGTTAGTTAGTAGTTAGTTAGTTAGTTAGTTAGTTAGTTAGTTAGTTAGTTAGTTAGTAGTTAGTTAGTTAGTTAGTTTAGTTAGTTAGTTAGTTAGTTAGTTAGTAGTTAGTTAGTTAGTTAGTTAGTTAGTTAGTTAGTTAGTTAGTAGTTAGTTAGTTAGTAGTTAGTTAGTTAGTTAGTAGTAGTTAGTTAGTAGTTAGTTAGTTAGTTAGTTAGTTAGTTAGTTAGTTAGTTAGTTAGTTAGTTAGTTAGTTAGTTAGTTAGTTAGTTAGTTAGTTAGTTAGTTAGTTAGTTAGTTAGTTAGTTAGTTAGTTAGTTATGTTAGTTAGTAGTTAGTTAGTTAGTTAGTTAGTTAGTTAGTTAGTTAGTTAGTAGTTAGTTAGTAGTTAGTTAGTTAGTTAGTTAGTTAGTGTTAGTTAGTAGTTAGTTAGTTAGTTAGTTAGTTAGTTAGTTAGTTAGTAGTTAGTTAGTTAGTTAGTTAGTTAGTTAGTTTAGTTAGTTAGTTAGTTAGTTAGTAGTTAGTTAGTTAGTTAGTTAGTTAGTTAGTCGTTAGTTAGTAGTTAGTAGTTAGTTAGTAGTTAGTTAGTTAGTTAGTAGTTAGTAGTTAGTTAGTTAGTTAGTTAGTTAGTTAGTTAGTTAGTTAGTTAGTTAGTAGTTAGTTAGTTAGTAGTTAGTAGTTAGTTAGTTAGGTTAGTTAGTTAGTTAGTTAGTAGTTAGTTAGTTGTAGTTAGTTAGTAGTTAGTTAGTTAGTTAGTTAGTAGTTTTAGTAGTTAGTTAGTTAGTTAGTTAGTAGTTAGTTAGTTAGTTAGTTAGTTAGTTAGTTAGTTAGTAGTTAGTTAGTTAGTTAGTTAGTAGTTAGTAGGTAGTTAGTTAGTTAGTTAGTTAGTTAGTTAGTTAGTTAGTTAGTTAGTTAGTAGTTAGTTAGTAGTTAGTTAGTTAGTTAGTTAGTAGTTAGTTAGGTAGGTTAGTTATAATTTGTTAGTCAATAGGCTACTACTACATGGACTATTCTACAGACTAGTCAACGAACCTCTTCACAGACTAGTTCTGAAACTATTGCGTAGACTACCGGTAAGAGATCTGTAAAAATCCTAGTCAGTATATTCTACAGCAAACTAGTCTACAGACTAAATATTACACAAAACTAGAGACCACAGATTAGTCAACAGGACTAGTCGATAGCCCAGCCAATAAACTAACAATGGAATTTATCGTCGACTATTCAATAGATTTATAGAATAGTCCATGCACTTGGTAATACACTATTCCATAGTCTAAAGAATAGAAAAAACTTTATGAATATTCTATAGACTAGATTTCAATATTTGTTATTCATTTTAGTGCTTACTTTCTCTCTCTCTCTCCCACAAAGTATATGATTTTTATATGGTAAATTCTCACTTGTAAAAACTTAACCCATAAAAATAAATGTTTCTTTTTGTTTATCTATATTGTAACAAAATATTTGTGTTTTCTTAACTTTCGCTTTTTTCGCTCAAAGTCATAAAATAAAATTTGTTTGTAATACAATCGTACGATTGTAACTTTAACACATTGTATTCCCAAAATATTAACCTCATGCCAATTTTAGCCCAAAGGAACCTGCATTCTTTTACATGTTGTTAAGCCATAATAAATTATTATGACTTCTATTTAGTCATCGTTATTTGCCAATGGCTTATAATTATTTTTATGGCAAAATATTGCCAATTAAACTGTGTACAAATTATTTGTATAGTTACAACAATTTATTTAAATATGTAACTGAAAACAAGTAAACCGAAACTTTTTGGCAGTAAACATATTTTTTAATGTTAATGACTTGCTTTCCGTGAAGTCATCATTGAATAGGCTATTAAATAATTTGGGTAAATAATTTTTAATAATATGTTAATAAAAATAGAAATTATTAATTAAAAGTTAACAATTTGGTCATAGGTGGGTAAATATTGAGAAAGATTTTATGTTTTTAATTATCATCTAAAATTCAAAAACAAAATCTTGATATTAAGAAGAAAAAAGTGGAGTTTAGCAAGTCCTTCACTATGGAGACCATCATTTTCAGAAGGAAACCTAATATGAGAAACCATGGATCAGATATTTTACTATACTTGAAATGAACAAATACAGGTTACTATTTATTAACATAAATATTTGTAATACATTGTATAATATATTGAAAAGACCTTAATTAAGTATTCTCCATTGTATAATCATGATTGCGTATGAGTGATGTGGCTATTTAATTAAATATTAAGTATACCTCCCATATTAAATTAAATAATACCATCTTACGCACTACACATTATAATTCCATTTAATATTGGATTAGTTACTCACTCCTATTAAAATCTTTTCGTGGTATATATTTTAAGATTAGAATATCTAGTAAACTTTTCTACTTTGTAAACATTTACTCCGATTTAATTAGTCACAAAAACCAACGATTAGTAAGAAACCAGGATATTACAGTATATTAGCAGAAATATTTATGAAATAAATATGTGAGTCGTATTTTAATAGGTTTCTTATTAACTCTTATTATTATCCCCTTTCTGTTGTTATTTTCCTTTAATTCGTAAACTTAATTACTGCATGCACATTTCGTTTAATAGTTAATATACATAACATTGCCTTACATTCAAACTCACTAAATAAAATACCTATAAATTACGGAAATTTACTACATAAATTAAAGAGATCATCTATTCAATTCCATTTAATACGGCATCCTGCTGCGAATTTAATGTCTCAAAATAAGAGCTTAACAAATTTAATTATTACTGATTTACAAACATATACTTACATACCTATGTACGCATACATAAACACACATATCGTTATTTTACTACAAGACTGGAAAACTCAAAAAATAGTTTGGGAATTTTATGACAGCTTAATATTTTAAAATAAATTTGAAAACATTTTATGCGAATTTAAAAATTAAACCAGATTTTTATGGTTGAGGCTAAAATCTTTATCATCAATTACTATTTGTAATTTGCATTTATCAAATATATGTACGTGAAATTTGGGTTATAATTTTAACGATTACAGCAAAAGTTCTAGTTCAGTTCTAGTTCAGTTCTAGTTCAGTTCTAGTTCAGTTCTAGTTCAGTTCTAGTTCAGATCTTGTTCAGTTCTAGTTCAGTTCTAGTTCAGTTCTAGTTCAGATCTTGTTCAGTTCTAGTTCAGTCTAGTTCAGTTCTAGTTCAGTTCTAGTTCAGTTCTAGTTCAGTTCTAGTTCAGTTCTAGTTCAGTTCTAGTTCAGTTTAGTTCAGTTCTAGTTCAGTTTAGTTCAGTTCTAGTTCAGTTCTAGTTCAGTTCTAGTTCAGTTCTAGTTCAGTTCTAGTTCAGTTCTAGTTCAGTTCTAGTTCAGTTCTAGTTCAGTTCTAGTTAGTTCTAGTCAGTTCTAGTTCAGTTCTAGTTCAGTTCTAGTTCAGTTCTAGTTCAGTTCTAGTTCAGTTCTAGTTTCAGTTCTAGTTCAGTTCTAGTATCATTTCTAGTTCAGTTCTAGTTCAGTTCTAGTTCAGTTTCTAGTTCAGTTCTAGTTCAGTTCTAGTTCAGTTCTAGTTCAGTTCTAGTGTTCAGTTCTAGTTTCAGTTCTAGTTCAGTTCTAGTTCAGTTCTAGTTCAGTTCTAGTTCAGTTCTAGTTCAGTTCTAGTTCAGTTCTAGTTCAGAGTTCTAGTTACAGTTCTAGTTCAGTTCTCTTAGTCCTAGTTCTATGAATAATCTAAGTTCTAGTTCTCTAGTTCAGTTCTAGTTCAGTTCTAGTGCAGTTCTAGTTCAGTTCTAGTTCAGTTCTAGTTCAGTTCTATAGTCAGTTCTCGTTCAGTTCTTAGTTCAGTTTAAGTTCAGTTCTAGTTCAGTTCTCGTTTCAAGTTCTAGTTAGTTCTTCAGTTCTAGTTCAGTTCTAGTTCAGTTCTAGTTCAGTTCTAGTTCAGTTCTAGTTCAGTTTCTAGTTCAGTTCTAGTTCAGTTCTAGTTCAGTTTCTAGTTCAGTTCTAGTTCAGTTCTAGTTCAGTTCTAGTTCACGTTCTAGTTCAGTTCTAGTTCAGTTCTAGTTCAGTTCTAGTTCAGTTCTAGTTCAGTTCTAGTTCAGTTCTAGTTCAGTTCTAGTTCAGTTCTAGTTCAGTTCTAGTTCAGTTCTAGTTCAGTTCTAGTTCAGTTCTAGTTCAGTTCTAGTTCAGTTCTAGTTCAGTTCTAGTTCAGTTCTAGTTCAGTTCTAGTTCAGTTCTAGTTCAGTTCTAGTTCAGTTCTAGTTCAGTTAGTTCAGTTCTAGTTCAGCTAGTTCAGTTCTAGTTCAGTTCTAGTTCAGTTCTAGTTCAGTTCTAGTTCAGTTCTAGTTCAGTTCTAGTTCAGTTCTAGTTCAGTTCTAGTTCAGTTCTAGTTCAGTTTCTAGTTCAGTTCAGTTCAGTTCTAGTTCAGTTCTAGTTCAGTTCTAGTTCAGTTCTAGTTCAGTTCTAGTTCAGTTCTAGTTCAGTTCTAGTTCAGTTCTAGTTCAGTTCTAGTTCAGTTCAAGTTCAGTTCTAGTTCAGTTCTAGTTCAGTTCTAGTTCAGTTCTAGTTCAGTTCAGTTCAGTTCTAGTTCAGTTCTAGTTCAGTTCTAGTTCAGTTCTAGTTCAGTTCTAGTTCAGTTCTAGTTCAGTTCTAGTTCAGTTCTAGTTCAGTTCTAGTTCAGTTCTAGTTCAGTTCTAGTTCAGTTCTAGTTCAGTTCTAGTTCAGTTCTAGTTCAGTTCTAGTTCAGTTCTAGTTCAGTTCTAGTTCAGTTCTAGTTCAGTTCTAGTTCAGTTCTAGTTCAGTTCTAGTTCAGTTCTAGTTCAGTTCTAGTTCAGTTCTAGTTCAGTTCTAGTTCAGTTCTAGTTCAGTTCTAGTTCAGTTTCTAGTTCAGTTCTAGTTCAGTTCTAGTTCAGTTCTAGTTCAGTTCTAGTCAGTTCTAGTTCAGTTCTAGTCAGTTCTAGTAGTTCTAGTTCAGTTCTAGTTCAGTTATAGTTCAGTTCTAGTTCAGTTCTAGTTCAGTTCTAGTTCAGTTTCTAGTTCAGTCTAGTTCAGTTCTAGTTCAGTTCTAGTTCAGTTCTAGTTCAGTTCTAGTTCAGTTCTAGTTCAGTTCTAGTTCAGTTCTAGTTCAGTTCTAGTTCAGTTCTAGTTCAGTTCTGTTCAGTTCTAGTTCAGTTCTAGTTCAGTTCTAGTTCAGTTCTAGTTCAGTTCTAGTTTCAGTTCTAGTTCAGTTCTAGTTCAGTTCTAGTTCAGTTCTAGTCAGTTCTAGTTCAGTTCTAGTTCAGTTCTAGTTCAGTTCTAGTTCAGTTCTAGTTTTTCAGTTTCTAGTTCAGTTCTAGTTTCAGTTCTCTAGTTCAGTTCTAGTTCAGTTCTAGTTCAGTTCTAGTTCAGTTCTAGTTCAGTTCTAGTTCAGTTCTAGTTCAGTTCTAGTTCAGTTCTAGTTCAGTCAGTTCTGTTCAGTTCTAGTTCAGTTCTAGTTCAGTTCTAGTTCAGTTCTAGTTCAGTTCTAGTTCAGTTCTAGTTCAGTTCTAGTTCAGTTCTAGTTCAGTTCTAGTTCAGTTCTAGTTCAGTTCTAGTTCAGTTCTAGTCAGTTCTAGTTCAGTTAGTCTAGTTCAGTTCTAGTTCAGTTCTAGTTCATTCTAGTTCAGTTCTAGGTTAGTTCGAATCCATTTATTTATTTATATCCTCACTGATGACTATTTGGTTACTGATCATCAAAAACTTCAATGAAACAAAATGTGCCAAGTATAGAAATTAAATCTTAAGAGAAACATAATTAAGTTAACAAAGCAGAAAATGACTCATTATTTATTACAGAAGATTTAAATATTTTAATTGCAAACTGGAAATAATGTTGGACATTAGACTGGCCCTTAAAAATTAATTAGTTTTGAATTTAAAATAAATCTGAAAATGTTCAATTGTTAAAAACAAGTTTTTTAAACAATTCACTGAAAATAATCCATGCCTAATATACACGAAAAATGTTGTACATTGTACGAAATGCTTCGTGGTTTCGCACCACGAAATTCTTTCGTAATATATACGAAATTGTACGAAATATTTTAGTAAAATGCAAAATAATTTAATATAATTTTAGAAAAAAATTTTGTTCATTTTACAACTTTTTTTTAAAGACATAAATATGTTAGTTCTTTTAAAATAATTATTGTAAATTTAGAAAAAGATTGCGAATTAAAAAAAAAAAACAAAAAAAAAATTAATTTAAAATTACGTTTAATTTAACTCGCTTAAAATTACGAAAGTGACAAAAAAAAATTCATAACAAAATAATTTTTTTTGTGAAATCAAAAATAATTCTTGTGTATTACTAAATAATTTTGTTACGAAATTCCAGATTATAGCTTAACTTATTCAGTTCGCACTCCAAACTTTTCGATGAATAGTGATAAAATTATCTTTATATATAATTATCTCAAAAAGGTGTAACACCTAAGCTATTTGTCTAGTTACCTTTTTAGTTTAATTATAGTAGTAATTGTTTGTAGCAACCTTTGAAAGTTTTTTTATGTATGTATATTCTTTAACTGTAATGCTTTTAGCCAACCAGACTTACTGTCGTACTTAAAATTTTTCTTGGAAATTTTATATTTTCTTTTTACAAATTGTTCAACAAATTTTGTTTAAAATTCAAGTTTCAAATTTGTTCATTATTTTAATGCTAAATATAATATGGCTTAATTAGCGTTTTAGAAAGTTTTTTTATTTATGCTTTCTTTTTTGTATATTTTAAAATTTTCGACAACATCCATTTACACGCAAATATACTATTAAAGTTATTATACAAAAAAAAAAAAAAAAAGTTTGGGAAACTGCTGTTAGCATAAAGTTAAAGTAAAGTACTTGTAGCTAATGTGTTAAATAGAAATATTGGTTTTCTACTTTCTAAAGTCGATGAGCCTCTACATTAATATGATACATCTCTTTTGTGGTAGGGTAAACTTTTAAATTAAAGGTACCTTACAAAGTATTTTAGAATAAAATAATATCCCCTAATAAAGTGTACATAATTAGAAATCTATTTTTTCTCTTTTATTAAAATATTGTTTTTTCTTTTTAATTTGCTCCTACGTCATTTTTGGGTTTAATTGACACTAAAAACAATGACCCTCATCATTTTAACTTTCATATCAAAAATATTATTGTTTTTGACATATTCTATAATAATGTTGCTTCTACTGGATACGGAAATTAATTTGTAAAATGGAATATTTACGGCAAAAACGAAAGGTCAAGTTATGATATTGTAAAATTTTAAACTTAAAATTATACTAACTAACAACTACTAACTAACTAACTAACTAACTAACTAACGAACTACTAACTAACTACTAACTACTAACTAACTAACTAACTAACTAACTGACTACCTAACTACTAACTAACTAACTAACTAACTAACTAACTAACTAACTAACTAACTAACTAACTAACTAACAACTAACTAACTAACTAACTAACTAACTAACTAACTAACTACACCTAACTAACTAACTAACTAACTACTAACTAACTAACTACTAACTAACTAACTAACTAACTACTAACTAACTAACTAACTACTAACTAACTAACTAACTACTACTAACTAACTAACTAACTCCTAACTAACTAACTAACTAACTAACTAACTAACTACTAACTAACTACTAACTAACTAACTAACTAACTAACTAACTACTAACTAACTAACTAACTAACTAACGACTAACTACTAACTAACTAACTAACTAACTAACTAACTAACTAACTAACTACTAACTAACTACTAACTAACTAACTAACTAACTACTAACTAATAACTACTAACTAACTAACTAACTAACTACTAACTAACACTCCTACTACTAACTAACTACTACTAACTAACTAACTAACTAACTAACTAACTAACTAACTAACTACAACTAACTAACTACTAACTAACTACTAACTAACTAACTAACTAACTAACTACTAAACTAACTAACTAACTAACTAACTACTCTAACTAACTAACCTAGTAACTAACTAACTAACTAACTAACTCTACTACTAACTAACTAACTACTAACTAACTAACTAACTAACTAACTAACTAACTAACTAACACTAACTAACTAACTAACTAACTAACTAACTAACTAACTAACTAACTAACTACTAACTAACTAACTAACTAACTAACACTAACTAACTAACTAACTAACTACTAACTAACTAACTAACTAACTAACTAACTAACTAACTAACTAACTAACTAACTAACTACTAACTAACTAACTAACTAACTAACTACTAACTAACTAACTAACTACTAACTAACTAACTAACTAACTAACTAACTAACTAACTAACTACTAACTAACTAACTAACTAACTAACTAACTAACTAACTAACTAACTAACTACCTACTAACTAACTAACTAACTAACTAACACTAACTAACTAACTAACTAACTAACTAACTACTAACTACTAACTACTAACTAACTAACTACTAACTAACTTAACTAACTAACTAACTAACTAACTACTAACTAACTAACTAACTAACTAACTAACTATACTAACTAACTAACTAACTAACTAACTAACTAACTAACTAACTAACTAACTAACTAACTAACTAACTAACTAACTACCTAACTAACTAACTCAACTAACTAACTAACTAACTACTAACTACTAACTAACTATACTACCTAACTAACTAACTACTAACTAACTACCTAACTAACTAACTAACTAACTAACTAACTAACTAACTAACTAACTAACTACTAACTAACTAACTACTAACTAACTAACTAACTAACTAACTAACTAACTACTACTAACTAACTAACTAACTAACTAACTAACTAACTAACTAACTAACTAACTAACTAACTAACTAACTAACTAACTACTAACTAACTACTAACTAACTAACTACCTAACTACTAACTAACTAACTAACTAACTAACTAATAACTAACTAACTAACTAACTAACTAACTAACTAACTAACTAACTAACTAACTAACTACTAACTAACTACTAACTAACTAACTAACTAACTAATAACTAACTAACTAACTAACTACTAACTAACTAACTAACTAACTAACTACTAACTAACTAACTAACTAATAACTACTAACTACTAACTAATAACTAACTACTACTAACTACTAACTAACTAACTAACTAACTAACTAACTAACTAACTAACTAACTAACTAACTAACTAACTACTACTAACTACTACTAACTAACTAACTAACTACTAACAACTACTAACTAACTAAACTAACTAAACTAACTAACTAACTAACTAACTTACAACTAACTAACTAACTAAACTAACTAACTAACTAACTAACTACTAACTGACTAACTAACTAACCAACTAACTCACTAATTAACTATAAATAAATATTATATAATAAATATTATTGAGTCCTTAAAAGCGAATAAATACCAATACATATGAACAAACTACATACACGTAAAAGAAACCCTTCGTAAATACAACGATTTCCTATGATTTTGTTCTTGAAATCAGTCCTATTACCGGTGTTATTGCATTAAGATTGATGTAATTTTATTGTATTTATGTTTTAATATTTTTCCATTAAACTTTTTTTTGTTTAATTGTAGAAGACCAATGTCTTGTAAACAAACACAAGTATTCTTCAAAGTTTTATATCAATTTAAAGACAAAATGTTGTAATATATACATTACAAAATATAAATTAATACTGTTTGTGCTGCAACTGCCTGGTCTATATTATAGAAATATATTTGTTAAAAAGAAAAAAATATATTTTTCATTGTTAACATTTTACACTCAAGGCCATAGAAATTTACAAGGCTTGTGTGTAAAGAGGACAAAAAACTTCTATATTAAAATTTATTTATTTTTTTATTTATTTTAACAGCAAGAGGCTAATATGAAGAGAGGCCACTTGTAAGATATATAGAAATATAATTTCATAAAATCTAACTTGATTTGATGTGGGATTTTTTACAATAATATATTCTTAAGTTTACACACTTGTTGCCTTTATATCATGACTGAGTTCTTACTTCAATAACAAGGATTATTTGAAAGTTGATTGTAAATTGGAAATTAATGCAGAACTTTTCTTACTTATTAATCTGATTATTTGGGATTATCAAACCAAATACAATATTATCCATTGGATATTGAAAGGTTTTCTATGCACCCGGTTGGAGATTATTGTTATTGTTGTTACGTTAGGAATATGTAACCTAAAATCACTTTAACTCTAGTTGAGATGAAAAATTAAATTTTAATGTTTTATAAAATAAACATGAAATACTCGAAAATAATTTGTATAAAATTTTTCGGCTACATACGTGAATTTTATACTAATAATTATGATCATATTTTATACACATAAAAATTATGACAAAAAATTGTTTATTCTTTTTTATGAACGATTTTTTTAAAAAATAATGATGTGAACTGCAATTGTTTTGAGAAATGTTAGAAGAATAGAAAAAAAGTTTAAAATAAATAAAAATTATTAAAATAAATTTTAATCTCCTTAAATATTTTACACACATATATACACCACTATAGAAATTACTTATTATTAGTATAGTATACTCTAAGGAGCCAATATAAAAATTATAGAAAACCCTCCGAAGCAACTGATTTGTAATCAAATCAAAAATCACTAATTACAAGAAATTAATACAATTTAACAACATTTATATAATAAGTATAAATAATTGATGTTTACAAAGATAATAAAATGCCAATAATTTATTTCATTTTAATAATTCAATTATTGTGATTTCAATGAGTTATGTCTGGTTTTAATAACTGAATACATCTTATTTTTACAAATTATTTTATAAACATTTATATTTTACAAGAAAATAAATTATTTATAGTGGAATATTTGTTTGTAAATATTTCTAGTAATGATGTTTAAGTGATGACCTTTCATTGATTGTTGTTTAAGAGAAAAATTATTTCAAGTAGAAATGGTGGCTTTTTTTTTTTTTTGTTTCAACAAAATAAATTTTCCTTTGAAACAATTTACGGTTATTTATTCATGTTATCTTTAATTGCCATATATATATATGTATTTCTTTGTTATTTATCTGTATTTGACTTTCAATAGATTTCGTCGAATCATCTTAGTTAATTAACTTTTAACATTTATTTTTCTAATAACAAGTTAATGTTAGTTGTGTGAGTAATTGAGATATTAGGTAATTTGTTAATTTTCTATAGTATCATCTATCTCAGATCTGTAAAAGTATATATATATTGAAATTTTTGTAGGAGACCAAAAGGATTTTCTAATAGAGGGGTTATATTGGCTTAATATAATCCTATCCTTATAAATGTTGGTAAAGGAATTTATATATACATCAGTTATTTATTCAGAATATCATCGTCATATCAGTGTTTATAAGTGAATTTTGACCATCGAGTCATTTTCAGAGGGGGACTTTGTATGGGGGATAGGGTCAAATGAGACCCGATCATTACAAAAATCAGCAGTATCATCAAGACTTATATAAAACTAAGTTTAACATATTTATGAGCTCAAAAGCCCTATTCGAGGGATACCGCTGTATGGGGCTATACGAAATAATCGACCGATTTTAATTATTTTAAATTTTTTCGTCCTTGGGTGAAAAGAAGTGTACGTGACCTATAGAATGCGCACAAGGTTTACATGGACACACAGACGGACAGGCAGGCAGACAGACAGACAGACAGACAGACAGACAGACAGACAGACAGACAGACAGACGGACGGATAGACAGACGAACGGACAGACGGACGGACATAGTTAAATCGACTCAGAAAGTGATTCTGACCCGATTTGTATACTTTAAGGTGCATACATAACAACTTCCCCACTATAGTGGTGTAGAGTATAAAAACCACAACTAATTTTATTCTAAAATCTAAACTACTATTCTTCTATTAAATTACAACATTTTTGATTTCAAACAATTGCTGTTGTGAATGCAGATGAGTTTTAAAAAAAATTTCATGCTTTCCTTTACTTAGAAAGAAGCATTAGAAAACCATTTGTATTTCATTGTTAAAACACAAAATAAGCCCATCCGACATGTTCGAAAAGTTTCAGGATATTTGATGATAATTGAGAAATCAAATCATTCAACTGACTACTGCATCGATGCCAGCTGAAAAAAATTTACACTATTCGTTTTCGAAATTGACTAAAAGTCTCTAATATGAGTTGAGAATTAATGATAGTTTTCACAGTATACTATTGTGTAAAATTGTATGTATTATACTATGATTTGAATAATCAACATTTTGACTACTAGCTTAAGTTGGCTGTATTTGTAGTCATAAAGGTAAATTTTAAATTTTTATAAAGAGTTTCTTAAATTTTGCTAATTTAAGCAAATATCTTTGTAAATTTCATCTTTGTTAATTTCATATACTTCTCAAATAGAAATAACTGACCTTAAGGTATACCAATCGGCTCAGAATCACTTTCTGAATCAATTTAGCTATGTCCGTCTGTCAGTCTTTGTGTCCATGTAAACCTTGTGTGACCGCTACAAGTCGCACTTTTCAAGATAATTTTAAACAAGTAAGAGTGTTATATTCGGCCATGCCGAATCTTATATACCCACCATCAAATCATCCTTATAAATAAACTTTGATATTATCGATCTATGTTGAATCATATGTCGATATTATTATGAACATCAGGGAAATATTTGGAAGAGGGAATTTAATAAAGGCTTAAGCATGGACCGTGCTCTTCCGAATTAAAAATATTAATTTTGTTTGATACAATATTTATAACCATAAACTCATACAAAACTTGTTTATGTGAAATTTCATCGCTGTAGTCGCATTTGAGCGTTACAGCCAGTAACGAGCGTTACAGTCACTATCTGAGGGGGACCTTATATGGAGGGTGGGGTCAGTTATAGACCGATCCCCATAAAATGTGATAAATAGTTTTTGGCTAGTACAAAACTTGTTTACGTAGAATTTCACTGCTGTAATAGCATTTTTGAGTCAGTAGTGAGCGTTTAAAGTAATTTTCCGAAGGGGACCTTATAGGGGGGGTATGGTCAATTACAGACTGATCCTCATAAAATTTAGTGAGAGATTGTAGCTAATACGAAAATTGTTCATGTCGTACTCAGTACTCGCAGTTTTAATCTAGTAATGAGCTTTAAAGTCATTTTCTGAAGGGGACCTTACAAGGGGGATAGGGCTAATTAAGGACCGATCCTTATAAAATTTGATAAAGAACTTTTGGCTCACACAAAACTAGTTTGTACCTTAAAGTTATTTTCTGAAGGAGACCTTAATACGAAAATTGTTCATGTCGTACTCAGTACTCGCAGTTTTAAGCTAGTAATGAGCTTTAAAGTCATTTTCTCATAAAATTTAAGAAAATTATTTTAGTTCCTATAAAAATTTTTTATGTCCAATTTTATTGCTATATATATGCACATATGTTTCTTAAAGTAAGATATGAGCATTAAAGTCATTTTCTGAAGGGGCCCTTGTATTGGGGGTAGGGTCAATTATGAACCGATCCTTATAAAATTTTACGAAGAGATTTAAATTCTTATAAAACATGTTTGTGCCGAATTTCATCGCTATTGATGCTTTTCTTAGCCAGTCATGGGCGATAAAGTAATTTTCTGAAGGGGACTTTATATGGGGGTAGGGTCAATTATGGACCGATCCTTATAAAATTATATGAAGAGATTTATGTTCCCATAAAACATGTTTGTGCCGAATTTCACCGCTATTGATGCTTCTCTTAGCCAGTTATGGGCGATAAAGTAATTTTCTGAAGGGGACTTTATATGGGGGGTAGGGTCAATTATGGACCGATCCTTATAAAATTATATGAAGAGATTTATGTTCCCATAAAACATGTTTGTGCCGAATTTCATCGCTATTGATGCTTTTCTTAGCAAGTCATGGGCGATAAAGTAATTTTCTGAAGGGGGCTTTATATGGGGGGTAGGGTCAATTATGGACCGATCCTTATAAAATTATATGAAGAGATTTATGTTCCCATAAAACATGTTTGTGCCGAATTTCACCGCTATTGATGCTTCTCTTAGCCAGTTATGGGCGATAAAGTCATTTTCTGAAGGGGACTTTATATGGGGGGTAGGGTCAATTATGGGCCTATCCTTATAAAATTTTACAAAGAGATTTATGTTCCCATAGAACATGTTTGTGTCGAATTTCACCGCTATTGATGCTACTCTTATCCAGTTATGGGCGATAAAGTCATTTCTGAAGGGGACTTTATATGGGGGGGTAGGGTCAATTATGGGCCTATCCTTATAAAATTCCACGGAAAGATTTATGTTCCTATAGAACATGTTTGTGCCGAATTTTACCGCTATTGATGCTTCTCTTAGCCAGTTATGGGCGATAAAGTCATTTTCTGAAGGGGACTTTATATGGGGGGTAGGGTCAATTATGAGCCTATCCTTATAAAATTTTAACAAGTAAGAGTGTTATATTCGGCCATGCCGAATCTTATATACCCACCATCAAATCATCCTTATAAATAAACTTTGATATTATCGATCTATGTTGAATCATATGTCGATATTATTATGAACATCAGGGAAATATTTGGAAGAGGGAATTTAATAAAAGCTAAAGCATGGACCGTGCTCTTCCGAATTAAAAATATTAATTTTGTTTGATCCAATATTTATATCCATAAAATCATACAAAACTTGTTTATGTGAAATTTCATCGCTGTAGTCGCATTTGAGCGTTACAGCCAGTAACGAGCATTACAGTCACTATCTGAGACCTTATGGGACCTTATATGGAGGGTGGGGTCCGTTATAGACCGATCCTCATAAAATGTGATAAATAGTTTTTGGCTAGTACAAAACTTGTTTACGTAGAATTTCACTGCTGTAATAGCATTTTTGAGTCAGTAATGAGCGTTAAAGTAATTTTCCGAAGGGGACCTTATAGGGGGGTATGGTCAATTACAGACTGATCCTCATAAAATTTAGTGAGAGATTGTAGCTAATACGAAAATTGTTCATGTCGTACTCAGTACTCGCAGTTTTAAGCTAGTAATGAGCTTTAAAGTCATTTTCTGAAGGGGACCTTACAAGGGGATAGGGCTAATTAAGGACCGATCCTTATAAAATTTGATAAAGAGCTTTTGGCTCACACAAAACAAGTTTGTGCCTTAAAGTCATTTTCAGAAGGAGACCTTATATGGGGGGTAGGGTCAATTATGGACCCACCCTCATAAAATTTAAGAAAATGATTTTAGTTCCTATAAAAATTTTTTATGTCGAATTTTATTGCTATATATATGCACATATGTTTCTTAAGGTCAGATATGAGCATTAAAGTCATTTTCTGAAGGGGACCTTGTATTGGGGGTAGGGTCAATTATGAACCGATCCTTATAAAATTTTACGAAGAGATTTAAATTCTTATAAAACATGTTTGTGCCGAATTTCATCGCTATTGATGCTTTTCTTAGATAGTCATGGGCGATAAAGTAATTTTCTGAAGGGGACTTTATATGGGGGGTAGGGTCAATTATGGACCGATCCTTATAAAATTATATGAAGAGATTTATGTTCCCATAAAACATGTTTGTGCCGAATTTCACCGCTATTGATGCTTCTCTTAGCCAGTTATGGGCGATAAAGTCATTTTCTGAAGGGGACTTTATATGGGGGGTAGGGTTAATTATGAGCCTATCCTCATAAAATTTTAAAAGGAGATTTAGGTTCCTATAAAACATGTTTGTGCCGAATTTCACCGCTATTGGTTCTTCCTTTAGCAAGTTATGAGCGATAAAGTCATTTTTGAAGGGGACTTTATATGGGGGGTAGGGTCAATTATGGACCGATCCTTATAAAATTTTACAGAGAGATTTAGGTTCCTATAAAACATGCTTGTGCCGAATTTCACCGCTATTGATGCTTCTCTTAGGCAGTTATGGGCGATAAAGTCATTTTCTGAAGGGGACTTTATATGGGGGGTAGGGTCAATTATGGACCGATCCTTATAAAATTCTTCGAAGAAATTTAGGTTCCCATAAAACATGTTTGTGCCAAATTTCACCGCTATTGGTTCTTCCCTTAGCAAGTTATGAGCGATAAAGTCATTTTCTGAAGGGGGCCTTATATGGGGGCTAGGCGAAATTGTGGACCGATATTGCCCATTTTCAATACCAAACAAACTGCATCAACTAGAAGTAACTGTGCAAAATTTCAGCTCGCTAGCTGCTTCCATTTGGACTCTATCGTGTTTTCAACAGACAGACAGACAGACAGACGGACAGACGGACAGACGGACAGACGGACAGACGGACGGACATGGCTAGATCGTCTTAGAATCTTATAAGGACCCAGAATATATATACTTTTATGGGTCTTAGACGAATATTTCAATGTGTTACAAACGGAATGACAAAAACAATATACCCCCCATCTTTTTTGATGGTGGGTATAAAAAAAGATTTAGGTTCCCATAAAACATGATTGTGCCGAATTTCACAGCTATTGGTTCTTCCCTTAGCAAGTTATGAGCGATAAAGTCATTTTCTGAAGGGGACTTTGTATGGGGGGTAGGGTCAATTATAGACCGATCCTTATAAAATTTTACAGAGAGATTTAGGTTCCCATAAAACATGTTTGTGCCGAATTTCACCGCTATTGATGCTTTTCTTAGGCAGTTATGGGCGATAAAGTCATTTTCTGAAGGGGACTTTATATGGGGGGTAGGGTCAATTATGGACCGATCCTTATAAAATTCTACGAAGAGATTTAGGTTCCCATAAAACATATTTGTGCCAAATTTCACCGCTATTGGTTCTTCCCTTAGCAAGTTATGAGCGATAAAGTCATTTTCTGAAGGGGGCCTTATATGGGGGCTAGGCGAAATTGTGGACCGATATTGCCCATTTTCAATACCAAACAAACTGCATCAACTAGAAGTATCTGTGCAAAATTTCAGCTAGCTAGCTGCTTTCATTTGGACTCTATCGTGTTTTCAACAGACAGACAGACGGACAGACGGACAGACGGACGGACATGGCTAGATCGTCTTAGAATCTTATAAGGACTCAGAATATATATACTTTTATGGGTCTTAGATGAATATTTCAATGTGTTACAAACGGAATGACAAAAACAATATACCCCCCATCTTTTTTGATGGTGGGTATAATAAAGAACGAAGCTTATTGAAAATTGT
>NW_023997041.1:0-25678 GCF_015586225.1 Lucilia sericata
CTACTAACTAACTAACTAACTACTAACTAACTAACTACTAACTAACTAACTACTAACTAACTAACTAACTAACTAACTAACTAACTACCTAACTAACTAACTAACTAACTAACTAACTAACTAACTAACTAACTAACTAACTAACTAACTAACTAACTAACTAACTAACTAACTAACTAACTACTAACTACTAACTAACTAACTAACTAACTAACTACTAACTAACTAACTAACTAACTAACTAACTAACTAACTAACTACTAACTAACTAACTAACTACTAACTAACTAACTAACTAACTAACTAACTAACTAACTACTAACTAACTAACTAACTAACTAACTAACTAACTAACTAACTAACTACTAACTAACTAACTAACTACTAACTAACTAACTACTAACTAACTAACTAACTAACTAACTAACTAACCTACTAACTAACTAACTAACTAACTAACTAACTAACTAACTAACTAACTAACTAACTAACTAACTAACTAACTAACTACTAACTAACTAACTAACTAACTAACTAACTAACTAACTACTAACTAACTAACTAACTAACTAACTAACTAACTAACTAACTAACTACTAACTAACTAACTACTACTAACTAACTAACTAACTAACTAACTAACTAACTAACTAACTAACTAACTAACTAACTAACTAACTAACTAACTACTACTAACTAACTAACTAACTAACTACTACTAACTAACTAACTAACTAACTAACTAACTAACTAACTAACTAACTAACTAACTAACTAACTAACTAACTAACTAACTAACTAACTACTAACTAACTAACTAACTAACTAACTAACTAACTAACTACTACTAACTAACTAACTAACTAACTAACTAACTACAACTAACTAACTAACTACTAACTAACTAACTCTAACTAACTAACTACTAACTACTACTAACTAACTAACTACTAACTAACTAACTAACTAACTAACTAACTACTAACTACTAACTAACTAACTAACTAACTACTAACTAACTAACTACTAACTAACTAACTAACTAACTACTACTAACTAACTAACTAACTAACTAACTAACTACTAACTAACTAACTAACTAACTAACTACTAACTACTAACTAACTAACTAACTACTAACTAACTAACTAACTAACTAACTAACTAACTAACTAACTAACTACTACTAACTAACTACTAACTACTAACTAACTAACTAACTAACTAACTAACTAACTAACTAACTAACTACTAACTAACTAACTAACTACTAACTAACTAACTAACTAACTAACTAACTAACTAACTAACTAACTAACTAACTACTAACTAACTAACTACTAACTAACTACTAACTAACTACTAACTAACTACTAACTAACTAACTAACTAACTAACTAACTACTAACTAACTAACTAACGAACTAACTAACTAACTAACTACTAACTAACTAACTAACTAACTAACTACTAACTAACTAACTAACTAACTAACTACTAACTAACTAACTAACTAACTAACTAACTAACTAACTAACTAACTAACTAACTAACTAACTAACTAACTAACTAACTAACTAACTAACTAACTACTAACTACTAACTAACTAACTAACTACACTAACTAACTAACTACTAACTAACTAACTAACTAACTAACTAACTAACTAACTAACTAACTAACTAACTAACTAACTAACTAACTAACTAACTAACTAACTAACTAACTAACTAACTAACTAACTAACTAACTAACTAACTAACGAACTAACTAACCTATTATCTAATCATAGTTTAGTCTACATATTCCAATTATATTACTTTGAATTAAAAACTTTAGAAGATTGCAGTCCAGGGATTTTTCAAAATTTCATTACATACGAAAAGCTTTAAATTCATCGCGTTTTGATTGTTTAAATGTGAATTTGACCTTTATTTCCAATGGCGTTCGTCTTTGGGTCGGAAGAAGACTGTGTGACAAATTTCATCAAATTATCTTAAAAATTGCATCAGCTATACATGGACACACACAGAGTCTGTCCGTATGTCCGTATGTCTGTCTGTGTTACAGACAGACATACGGACATAGCTAAATCGACTCAGAAAGTGATTCCCACTATAGTGGTGTAATATATATATAACAGTTCCAAGATTCTGTCTGTTAATTATGGTTCAAAATTTTAAGAATTTAAATCTTCAGCCTTCTAGCTCATTTCATGTAGGCTGTATCTCAATACATGTTTAAACAGACAAACGGACATGACTAGTACGTCATAGATTCTAATAATAAACGGGAATATATATACCTTTCGGGGGTCTACAACCAATATTTATATGCGTTACAAACGGATTGAAGAAAAAAACAATATATGTATGTAAACATACCACTTTTGTAAATATGTTTTATAGATAATAATCCCGAAAAATCTCGGGATTATCGGGATGGGGATTTCTGAAAACTGAAAAAATCATCTGTCAATAAAACTTAATTTTGGTCCAAGATTATTCTCGTTATCAGAAATAAATAGCAAACCAAAACACAAAAAAACTAATAAAAGTTTACGTAATAATACAAATTCTGATTCTTTTAATTTTAACCAAATTTATAAAATTTTGCCATACAACAACAGAAACTAAGCAAAGATTAGACATTAATTAAATCAAATAATAAATCAAATAAATTTTCTTACAAAAGATTATACACAAAATTGAAAAGAAAAATTCTGTAACAATTTTATATTTCACCCTTAAAAATATTTTGATAATGTTCTTTGTTCTCGTTACGAAAAAATAAATGTCTGTTTAGCATTGAATTTTCATAAATTAATTGACAATAAATTTTCTTAATTACAACAACATAAAGACTTACAACATTTTTGTTGCTGTTGTTGTTTTATTATTAAACAATATTTATGATTGATATTTACTGACAATTACACGTTATTAATTGTAGGCAAGTTAATTAAATGTGTTTACCATATACGGATCATTAAACATTTGATGGACTTTCATCAATATGAAACAGAAAAATAAAGAAAAAAACGTATACTAACTGGAAAATTAAAAACAAAAACAACAACGAAATATTAATAAATGTCTTTTAATACGGTCACGCACGACTGGCTTGTATCCTATGGCTAATATAATACATATACATACAAGTGGAACTGTTGCAGGACTAGTCATGAGTGTTGTCTACTTAAAATGCTAAAGGCTTAATGTCTTATTAAAGATATTATATTTGTATTCGAAATATTTAATTTAATTTGTTTGTGATTTTTGAAATTATGCAAAATTTAACAAATAAGTGATTAATCAATTATAATGGGTTACGCTTGAACGTAATATATTTTAGATTTTTGAGAGTTTTTTATATGGGAACTAGTTTCTATAATAGACATATCGTTATAGATTGTCTATGAAGGGAAAAACAGGAAAAAATTTTGATAAGGACATTAGGGACTTGAATTTTGATTATAGGTTTTACAGATAACAACAGACGTGAGTTGTAAAGAACGTAGATGGCAATTTTTGAATATTCCAATGCTTAGAACTTAGATCGATCTCGCTGTGAAATGCCCGACATTCTTCAGACCATATCTGAAGTCTTCAAACAAAGATAATACAAGGACTTGATTACCGTACATCCAATACAGACCGACAGACAACACAACAATCCATACATTCTTGACCTAAAAATCCAACCAGTTACTCCTATCTATCAATTGAAAATGGTGGAGTGAATCATCTGCCACATGCCAGTTGTGTTGTGTCTAATTGCCGCATTGGGCCATTAGATCAATAGGTAGCCATCCCAACATGACAAAGAGAGCCTTTGATGGGGTGGTGCGAAGGGCCTCAGTAATCAGCAAAGCTGATGTGCGGAGGATTCCTTCAAAGCATTTGCAGTGTGAGTCTTTTTGTACAGAATACCACCACACAAGAGTATGGGCTTAACTGCCATGTCAAAGAGCCATTTGGTATTCCAGGGGTTTATACACCATGACTCTCCTAAACGGGTATAAGGCCGCAGCCGCTTCAGACACCCTACACAGAGGGAAAAGGAAATATACACGCCTGGTACCAAATTGACACCAAAGAGTTTATAATTTTTCAATAACATCCGTTGTCAAAGTATATACATACGTACGACAACACTGTGTAATGTTGACAACGCAACGTTGTCACCATTGCAATAATTCATTGTCGAAATCTAAATTTTATACACATCCGTTGTCTAAATGTTAACAAACGTGGTAAGCTCACTATTAGCAACGGATTGTTTGTCAATAGTGAGCTTACCACGTTTGTTAACATTTAGACAACGGATGTGTATAATATATATATACAAGGTCCGTTTTCGTTGGATTTACACCAAGGCCACTACAAGTGCTCCTTGTGCTGGTATCCAGATATTTGCCAAATACGACTAAGTACACATCGTCAGCATACGCAATGACCCTTAAGCCTATGAACCTAAAATTCATGAGAATTGGGTTCAGCGCTAGGTTCTACAGAAGTCAATTTATGATTCAAGGAATGATGAATTTCAAGTATTTTAAATATAAAGAAATTAATTTAAAAAATCTTTCTCTTGAGATACATATTTTTAAAAAATAAATACATATTAAAGATTTTCCCACTTGCAGTAAGTCGATACGCTTAAAAAATGCAAAAATATAACGGAAAAAAGACTTAAAACCACATTCGCATACATAAATGGTGAATATGGCACAGTTTTGGTTATTTCTTTCTTGTTATTTGTGGATATTGGTGATAATTTCAATTAATGCGGCATTTAATAAATAAATAATTGTTTTCATTTGTTCGACAGACAGAAAAGACGACCGAACAGTTCTACGAGTATGAGTGCAAATGAGAAAACAACAACAAAAGCAGACTCCTTTATTAATTTATCCTTACACGCAACCGAGTACGAAACAAATTCATATAGTGGAAAAGAAGCTTAACGATTATTTTTTTCGTTCACGTTTTGCATTAAATTGCAGCAAATGGAGAAAAAGTACAATGCAATATTCATATGCGTATAAAAATACTTTATAAATCGTCAACGAGCTTAAAACAGAGGCGTCAGATCAAAATTTAAAAATTACAATTCAATGCAAAAATTGTTTTTCCTTTTTATTTTGTATTAAAGTTTTATATCCCTTTCAAACGCTCCTGTTTAGTTTGTTTGTCTATGGTTAGTTGTTGTTGTTGTTTGTATTGAGTATTTCCTAGATATTTAAGTTTATTTATTGCATTTAAGCTTAATGAACGCGAAAATGCTTTTGTTAAATCCGATGAAATGCTGTTAAACCGACAGTCGACATACATGACGTAACTACGCCAGGATAAATGCACAATTGTATAAATTGCAGTCAATTATTGTAAGCAGCGAAAAAGGAGAATGAAAATGTCGCTAGTAAAAGAGAGAGAGAGCGAGTATTAGATATTTATGAATGACTGAAGATTATAGGAAAACTGGGTCTAGTAATTTCTAAAGAAATATTTGTTAGCTCTTTACTCTGTCAATATGTTGTCTTCTATAAATTGAAACATTTTAAATGTTGGGTTTAAACATGTGTAAATTAGAGTGGTACTCCTGGGATAATTAATTGTCTGTTTAATTTTTTATTTAGAAAACCCAGCGAAATTTTGTTTAGAAAAATAAATAGCACAAGTTAATAAACGATTTAAACTCCTAAATCAAGACTTATGCTGATGAGTTTGTTGACCAGTCTACAAACTGGTTTATTAATTAGCCTTTTTAGAGTTAAGAGATCATTTTATATCAAATATACCGACAATGGTATGGACCTGTCTACGGTGCATTCTGTGGAATAGTTCACAAAATATTTTATGGACTAATCTATTAGGAAGTTTATTGAATAATCTAGTAAATTGTAAGAACAAAACTAAGCATACTTATGTATTCGTATATTTATTGATTGATATAAAGTCAAAACTATAGTCAAGCATATGGAATTATCTATAGTCAAGACAAAATAAACTGATCTATAATCAAGACTATGGACTGACCTGTAGCAAAAATTAAAGACTGAACTGTGGTCACGACTATAAATTGAGCAATAATCAAGATTATAAACTGATGTAAAATCAAAACTATAGACTGATTTATTCAAAACTATAGACCGATCTTTTGTAAAGACAATAGACTTGCCTATATTCAAGACATTAGACTGATTAATCTGCAGTGAACACTTAATATTGATCTAAAGTCAAGACTATAGACTGATCTTTAGTCGAGGCAATAGACTGATCTACAGTGAACACTATAGACTGTTCTATAGTCAAGACTATTGGCTGATGTATAGGCAAGAATATAGACTGATGTATAGTGAAGACTATGGACAGATCTATAGTCAAGACTATAGTCCAGACTATAGGCAGATCTATAGTCAAGACTATAGACAGATCTATAATCAAGACTATAGACTGATTTATAGTCAAGGCTATAGTCAATACTGTAGACTGATCTATAGTCAAGACTAAAGACGGATCGATAGTCAAGACTATAGACTGATCTATAGTCAAGACTATAGACCGACCTATTGTCAGGACTATAAACAAGTTAGGTAGTTAGTTAGTTAGTTTAGTTAGTTAGTAGTTAGTAGTTTTAGTTAGTTAGTTAGTTAGTTTTAGTTAGTGTTAGTTAGTTAGTTAGTTAGTTAGTTAGTTAGTTAGTTAGTTAGTTAGTTAGTTTAGTTAGTTAGTTAGTTAGTTAGTTCGTTAGTTAGTTAGTTAGTTAGTTTTCGTTAGTTAGTTAGTTCTTATTTTTTTCGTTAGTTAGTTCGTTTGTTCGTTAGTCGTTTCGTTCTTTTCGTTCGTTAGTTCGTTCTTCGTTCGTTGTTGTTCGTTCGTTCGTTTCGTTCGTTCGTTCGTTCGTTCGTTCGTTCGTTTCGTTCGTTCGTTCGTTCGTTCTTTCGTTCGTTCGTTCGTTCGTTTTCGTTCGTTGTTCGTTAGTTCGTTCGTCTTCGTCTTCTCGTTCGTTTCGTTCGTTCGTTCGTCGTTCGTTCGTTTTCGTTCGTTCGTTCGTTCGTTCGTTCGTTTCGTTTTCGTTCGTTCGTTCGTTCGTTCGTTTCGTTCGTTCGTTCGTTCGTTCGTTCTTTCGTTCGTTCGTTTTTCGTTCGTTCGTTCGTTCGTTTCGTTCGTTTCGTTCGTTCGTTCGTTTCGTTCGTTCGTTGTTTCGTTAGTTCGTTCGTTCGTTCGTTCGTTCGTTCGTTCGTTCGTTCTTTCGTTCGTTCGTTCGTCCGTTCGCTCGTTTGTTGCCTTTGTCCCTCCTCTCTTTCCCCCTTGTTGCTTGTTTCCTCCCCTCCTTTCTCCCTCCCCTCCCCCCCCCCCTTTTCCGCTTCACTGCGCTACTTTTCTTTAGTTCCCGTCCCTCCCCTTCCCGTGTCACCTGCCGTGTTTAGAAATCGCTCGTAGTAGGGTAGTTTTCAAAAATATTTTAAATCTTAAATTTTCATTTGTAAGGATTTCAGCATTGTAATCATCGACACCCACAACACTCAACATATTGCCTACAACGAAGTTGAACTGTATTAATATTGTTGTGTTTTTCGCCATAAACGTTTAAATTAAAACGTATGATCATCACAATGATTTAATGATGAAAAACGTCGCTGATGAACGATTGTCCAATTGTTACAAATGATTACGTACGTATACGTATTCCAATTAAATGGTACAAAATGATATTGATGCAAAAATCACCGCTCCTCCCCACAACAAAAAAAGGAGTAAAAAAAAAGAATGAAATTATAATATAAATTGTATACAATACACAAGTATTGAAGTGTATGATTAAATTGATTGAAGGATTTTCATACAGTTAATGGCCACAATACTCCAGGAATATACAATAATAATTTCAACAATTCATTACGTTCGTACCTATATTCGTATGTATTTAAATCCATTGCAATGTAATAAAATTCAATGTAATGTTATAAAAGCAATTATAAAATCGGGAATATGGTAATTTATGATGAAAAATTTAAATTTATACTCAAACATAACTCACATTAAATACATAAATACAAATATAAATATATTTATACTCACACTTGTATTAAGGCAATGAGAAACTGCATGTACAATGTACATTGTACATAAATAAATAAATTTGAAATAGCCATCTTAATCATATAATCTTTTTGTACAAATATATACAATATAAATGTCGTATGTAGTGTAATCCATACTAATAGCATTGGTCATCATGGTATATGCTTTAAAGCGAAGACCATCTGAAAAGACTTTTTTTTAATATCAATATCAGGGGAGATTTCAGTCTTAGAGATAAAATGGTTGCCATTATTGTATTCATTGATTTTGAAGGAATCAGTTGGAGAATTTCATTCTATCACAACTTGTTATAGGTTATAATTTTTATATATGTAGGTCGATAAAACTTTAGTAAAATGGACAGTTTTATTTGTGATCTGAAGGGTCAATGTAACCGAATTTATAACTCCGATTTAATTATGTATAGTGCGAACAAACTAAAGCAGATACATATTTGAAAAGTTCTTAAGCAGAATTTTGGACTCAGTTGTCGAGAAAGTATGTATTTAATTGTGAGCTCTGTATACAGCGGGAACATGGGAGACAGGATTGTTACTCGAATTCCAGCTGAACTGACTTTCAATCACTAATGGCACTAGCTGGTATGGAAGTACCCTGCCCGACTGGGTCACAGGGACCCAGTGATCGTGGAAGTATGTTCATGTAAACATCGGTCCTGAGCTCTATATACAGCGGGCATATGGGACACAGAATTATTACCCGAATTCCAGGGGAATTCACTTTCGATCAGTAACGCACGAGCGGGTATGGAGGTACCCAGCCCGAATGGGCCACAGAGACTTTCGATCACTAAGGCCCCCGTCTGGCAAAAGGTAGCCAGCTTGGGTCGCCTACCTACGATTACTTTTGCTCCAGAAGCTTACGGATTAATTAAGTCTCACCTCACTAAACTGGAGCTGCAATTCTTCATAGCCCACGAAGTCAGGTGTCCGCAGATTTTAAAGCCCAAAACTGGATACATTAAACTGACGAAAGGGGTTTGAAATCAAAGCAACTGAATCAATCGTTTGACAATAAACTTATATATGTATGATATTGCTGTGAGTTTCATATCTGAATAAAGTCGAATTTCCTTACAAATACACCAATTTACTTCACGATCACTTTTATACCATTTCAAAGATAATTTTCAACCTAACCTCCTAAATATAACAAATACATAAATAAAGATAGATATATACGAATGAATACAATTTGATAACGATAATGGAAATGTATTATAATTAAAAACAACTCCAGTTATGCTCCAACATTGACTTGTTGTTCTCTACTTGTTTCTTAATTCTTGACCGTTTTGTTATTAACCCCAAAACTATGTATGTTGTGGTATGTTTCAAAACATTCTTATTTAAAATGTCAAGGTATTGAGTATCAGTGTATGTGTGCACTTTGCATTTGCACTTAAATCACTTAACATTTTATGCAATTAACTAAAAGACCTAGATGGTTTGATTAGTAATACTAAACAGTAGTAGTAGTGTGTTGTAGTGGCAGTTTAGGTTAAAGTATTAGTTAAGAAACGGAAGAATGTGGATAAACCAACCATTATATTACACCTCTATACATAAACACAACTGCATAGATACTTAACCATATACATATGTACGTACATACATATGTACATTATTTAGTATACGTGGCACACACTTTAAATCATTAGTAAGTTGTTGTAAATGTTGTATTTAATAGTTACTAACGTTATAACCGAATCGCCTACCTCAACCATTTATTTGTTCTTCTATCCATATTCAACCAGCCATCTATCCATTCATCCATCCATCCATTTATTCAACTTTAGTGATTCGTATTTGATTTGATTTAAACAATTTTACCTTATGTTTTGTTCTCACATATTGCCTAAAGGGTGGAAAAGTTTCTTAAAGTATACACATACATACATATGTATTTATACATGGACTCGAGCATAGACATATGGATAGTAGTATGAATATAAACTTACTAGCATACATAAATATATGTATGTACGAAAACATACACATGTTTTGAATAATATTAAGGTAGTTCAAAAGTTCGGGACTATCCGTCCTAATTATTGTAAAATTATTTTGGAACTGAAGTCGTTTTATTAATTACATTAATGCACATTGTTTGAGCAGTATTCCTACATACAGATCATACCCGTCGAGATATATTCATAAATATATAAAACTAGCTATACCCAGTGTGCTTTGCTATTCTAAAAGCAATATAAATAAAAACGTACTTAATGATTTTGAAGAAAACTATTGTATTTCCAGATATACAATTTGTTAAAATTGTTTCTAGTTTACCAAGTATACGAAATTTTGTATTTAATTCATATGGGGGGTGCTAATCCCCCCATTGAAAGACCGCCCGTTATTATTAAATGTTCACATGAATGTCAAAGTTCTTAATGTAGAATTTGAAGATTATAGCTGTAATAGTTTTTCAGATATACGAATTTTATATTTAATTCATATGCGGACTCTAGGCAACCTCACCTAAGTGAAAGTCCTCCTATTTTTTTCTCCAAAGTGTTCAGATGAATATTAAAGTTCTTCGTGCAAAATTTGAAGAATAGAATTCTATTAGTTTCCCAGTTAAAAAATATTCTGTATTTAATTCATATGGGAGGTGCCGCTCTCCTCATTGCTAGCCCGCCATTTTATTACCCAAAATGTTTACATGGATGTTAAAGTTCTTGGTGCAAAATTTAAGATTTTAACTGTAATAGTTTCCAAGATAAATGAATTTATGTATTTAGGAGGTGCCACGCCCCCTGATGCTAGTCCGTCTACTTTTTGACCTAAATAATTATATTGATAATAATTATATTGATACTAAAGTGGTACCGACAAAATTTGAAGACTCTAACTCTCAGATATACTGATTTAATATTTTTTTAGTATGGGCGTGGCTCCTCGCCCACTATTTCAAAATAAAAAGTATCCTATTACCTCTTCCTACTGTGAAATTTTCAAGAAGATAGGTTCAGCCGTTCGGTAGTCTATAAACTTTAAACTTACAAAAACACATATTCATTTTATATATATAGAATATAAAATATATAGTTATCAAGGTTTTATATATATACCGACTTTTCAGATTCTTATGTTTATGTCTTATGTTTATTATCCCGAAGATATTTGGGGCTTTAGAATATTTTAATTCAACAGAAGGTAGTAAATATTAATAATCGTAAACGGAATGGCTAACTCCACCAACGTTAGTCCAATACCGTTAGGAATATTAAATGTCCCACCAAAAGTATACTACCCTAATGTACATACTTAAATTCACTCATACTTAGTGCATTTAAAGTTAAAAACCAAACATTTTCCTTAAAGTTTAATGTAGAAGACAGTGTTTTTAACGAAAAGCTTTAAGACTTTTTTAGCTTTCCGAGTAACCTCAAGTTTTACAATTTTTGTTTGAATAGTGGTGCTAAAATGTATTTGGGTCTCAGAAACTCAGATCGCTTTGAAATTTGAAATTTTGCAGATTTTTTTCTAACAGCTTAAAATCGCTGTTTATGGTTGTCATAGTATTTTGCTAGTTCTACTGTATGATCTAAGCATTTGATGGGTGTTTTGATGTTTTCCTTTTACGTGATTACATACCTAAACATACAGTTGTCGCAACACCCACTAATGCAAAAAAAAAAAATATTATTCCGATGATCAAAAATCTATAACATACAAACATGTTGGTATGTAAACATACATGCATATATTCGTAGATTTTTGTATTGACAAATAAAAATATTTCCTATATCATATGTATACTATGCATATGTATTGCCATTACCCCCCATTTTCATCCCAACCATTTAAGTTTAGTCTTGTTTGTCGCCAATATTTTAATATTGTTATGGCAGTTCGTTTTTCTTTCTTTTTTACATACATATTTACTTATTCTCCTTCTGCTTCTACTTATGCTCTTATTTTCTGTATTATTGACGATAATGCTGTTGCTCTTTGCTTTGCTGTTGCTATTACTGTGTGTGTGTTTTGTGTGCTGCTGTTGTGTTCAGATAGTCCTCTCCAGTCCTCTTAACTGTCATTATCCTTATTTTATAATTTGATTATATGGAATTTTCATTGTTCGCTGCAGCTTTGACATTAAGAAGAAACAAGTTGTAAAAGGAATTTTACTTGAACTAAAATGTATGTGTATTATGCTTTGTATTTTAAATTGCGACTAAATGAGTTTAAAAGAAGTATAAAGCTTTCGTTTATGAAGTTCAAATATAGTGTGCTTTTTGATGAAAGGATAAATTTGAATTATACCCTACAATAGGAAATAGACGACGTAAAAGCAAGAATGATCCCAGCAAAAACTTACATAGACAAGTAAAGGGAGTTTACTCCAAACAATAGCAATTTTGAGTCTTTATTTTGACATGATAATGACACACTCGCTTACAAGTAAGGAGTTAGATAAGTACTTACTACAATGGATTGCAAAGCTGGTTACTGTGCCAAAGAAAGAGTTAATAAGAAGCATGGGAGATAAGAAGCAAGCGAAGACAATAAACATTCCAATCAGTATTTTTAAAGTCTCAAAGATAATTCAATGAAAAATTCTACAGAAGTAGTGAAGTGATGGCCTCTAGTACATCCTGAATGAACTCTTTTTTAATACTTATACATTTCATTTAAATAGTAAACATTTTCTTTAAGTGTAAGTATGTTACCGATTTTATGCATAATTTATAAAAAAATAAAGAAAAAATATGTAATGCAGACAGGACAACAACAATAAACATGAAAATATTACGTAAATTTATGTAATTTTTTTCTCACGCACTGCACTGCATAAAACACATAATAAACGCAACAAATTTTATGCACATGTAATAGACCATGTTTTACAGCTATTGGCAACAGAAGACAAAAACAAAAACAAGAAAAGAAGAAACAACACAAAAGTCAAAAAAATAAATGATCAATACATCATACTTTTACAACGACACATACCAGCACTGTGTAAATATGTAACAAAATACACGTGGTTCTTTGCTAGCCAACAACCTGAAACGGTTGAATAATATATAGAAAAAAATATATTACAAAAGTAGATATAAAAAAATATACAACAGCACCGTTACAGATTCTGTTTGTTGTAGTAGTAAAATAAAACAAAAAAAATATCCCTATTGATAGCATTTCATAATGTTGCTAGACAGCAACAGCAGCCGAAGAAGTAACAGCAACAAACAACAGTAGCAGGAACACCACATCAGGAACAACATAGAGGAACAGCAAAACAAAAAAAAAAAAAAAAATGGCAAACGGGATGCGCCATCAAAGTTTACACCGCAATAATATCAACACCAGAACAGCAATAGCGCTAACATACATACGTATGGATGTGTGTATACATTAATTCCTGTACATGCAATATACTCTTTGTACTTTAAACGTGGTTAGTCTGAAAAGCTCTTTAAATAAATAAGATATTCCTAAACATGTTGAACTTTGTATGTCTGTGAAGTAGTCCAAAACTATTCTATGGACTAGTCAACTACACAATAGACTATTCTCTGGACTAGTCAATAGACCATTCTATGGACAAGTCAATAGACTAGTCCTATTCAATGACTAGTTTATGGACTAGTCAATAGACTAGTCTATGGTCTATTCAATGGACTAGTCAATAGACTACTCAATGGACTAGGTAATAGACTATTCTATGGACTAGTCAATAGACTATTCTATGGACTAGTCAACAGACTAGTCTATGGACTAGTCAATAGACTAGTCTATGTCTATTCAATGGACTAGTCTATGGTCTATTCAATGGACTAGACAATAGACTATTCTATGGACTAGTAATAGTAAATAGTCAATAGACCATTCTATGGACAAGTCAATAGACTAGTCTATTCAATGGACTAGTTTATGGACTAGTCAATAGACTAGTCTATGGTCTATTCAATGGACTAGTCAATAGACTACTCAATGGACTAGGTAATAGACTATTCTATGGACTAGTCAATAGACTATTCTATGGACTAGTCAACAGACTAGTCTATGGACTAGTCAATAGACTAGTCTATGGTCTATTCAATGGACTAGTCTATGGTCTATTCAATGGACTAGACAATAGACTATTCTATGGACTAGTAAATAGACTAGTCTATGGTCTATTCAATATACTAGTTAATATACTATTCTATGGACTATTCGATAGACTATTCTAAGGACTAGCCAGTAGACTAGTCAATGGTCTATTCAATAGACTATTCTATAGACTACTCAATAGACTACTCTATGGACTAGTCAATGAACTATTCTAAGGACTAGTCTATGGACTATTCTAAGACTAGTCAATAGAATAGTAATATGGTCTATTCAATGGACTAGACAATAGACTATTCTATGGAATAGTCAATAGACTAGTCTATGGTCTATTCAATATACTAGTTTAATATACTATTCTATATACTATATATATATTCAATATACTAGATAATATACTATTCTATGGACTATTCGATATACTATTCTAAGCTCTAGCCAATAGACTAGTCAATGGTCTATTCAATAGACTATTCTATAGACTACTCAATAGACTATTCTATGGACTAGTCAATGAACTATTCTAAGGACTAGTCTATGGACTATTCTAAGACTAGTCTATGGACTAGTCTATGGTCTAGTCAATAGACTAGTCTGTGGACTCTTTATGGACTGGTCAATAGACTATTATATAGTCATTATACTAGTCGATAGACTATTCTATAGTCAATAGTCTTGCAAATAGGCTATTTTATGGACTAGCCAATAGACTATTCTAAGCACTAGTCAATAGACTATTCTATGGACTAGTCAATAGATTATTCTATAGACTATTCAATAGACTATTCGATGAACTAGTCAATAGACTATTCTATGGACTAGTTAGTATGAAATAGCCAATAGACTAGTCTATGTACTAGTCAATCGACTAGTCTATGGAGTGGTCAATAAACTTTTTATGTATGGGCTGGTCAATAGACTATTCTATAGTCAATAGACTATTCTATGGACTAGTCAATAGACAACTCTATAGACTAGTCAATATCCAATAGACTAGTCTATGTACTAGTCAATCGACTAGTCTATGGACTGGTCAATAAACTTTTTATGTATGGACTGGTCAATAGACTATTCTATAGTCAATAAACTATTCTATGGACTAGTCAATAGACAACTCTATAGACTAGTTAATAGACTATTCTATTTACTAGTCAGTAGAGTATTTTATGGAAAAGTCAATAGACTATTCTATGAACTATTCAATAGGCTAGTCTGTTTAGTAGTTAAAAGACCAACCTGTGGACTTGTTTCTATACTAATCTCTGGACTATCCTGAAGACTATTTAATAGCCTAGTTTGTAGACTAGTCTGTCGTCTAGTCAGTAGAGTGGTATGTAGAATAGTCAATAAAGTAGTTTGTGAGCTAGTCAAAATCTATGAAACTGCTTTTGAAACTAACCTCTTAATATCGAATAGCAGTTACCTCACAACAAACACTGTTGTTGCTGTATCTCTGCGATACAATAGAAGACGGGCTTTTAAATACGAAAAGAAGGATACAACTGGAAAAATATTAAAACAAAAACAACAACCAGAACCAAAACCATGCTACTGGCAGTTCAGAAATGAATGCTCTGCTCTACGACAATTGCACGAGATGCACATACAACAACAAACACAAATCCACGCTGTCTAGCAAAGTAAAAGAATTGAAAACTGAACTACAAACAACAGAAGCAGAAACAAAAATATTAAACGAGCAAAATGAAAGGAGGAACAAGAAAAAATGCAACAGCAAAACAAACAAAAAATGGCAGCATTAAAAAAAGGAATGAATGCAAAGAGACATACAGACAGATGGACGGACGGACAAATGAACCACTAACTGAGATAGACAACAACATGTTAAAACACACATACATATGTATGTATATATGTAGCTATGTATGTAAGCACTTGTACACAGTAGTAAAAGTATTTGGCAACAAGAAGAGCAATAGACCGGCAGCATTCATAACAAACACAAGAGCAAACAAAGCTAAAACGGCACCGCCCCATGAACAACAGCAGCAGCAGCAACAACAACAATAATTTATACTAACCAAAAAAAGGAAAAAAGCATTAACGTCGACTACACGAGACAAAATGGAATTTTAATGATAATATACAACAACAACAATATTACCGGCGTATGTAGTACATACATACACAGACACATACATACAATTATATGCATATCTGACGGGAACAAATTGAGGTGGAAACCGTTTTCGAAAAGGCCTTTGTTTGACAACTATACATCTGTTTGTCTTAAACTTAATCGACGGTTAAATGTCCTTAGTAGTGCGTTCACTCGCTGTTCCAACTTAGACGACTTTTTAGGTTATGGGTTCCAGGACATGACGGCATTCGGAACTGTCAGTGGTCTCGATCAGCGATTGGTCCACAAAATTGGAGCTCAAGTGGTTACTAACGATAAAAAATATCCATAGATAAGGACCCTAACTCTCTTGGCGGTTGAGAGAAATTCGTTAAAGCTTCTTTTCAATCATCCTTGTCGATCATTGGAAAACATTCTATGATATTGACCAGACTATATCTTGGGATAATTTCAATCACGGCCACAAAAAGTCCCCTTTACTCACCAAAGTTCCAATAAATGAAGCTCACAACAAAGATAAATTCACTATAAGAATATTGAAATGCTGCTCCACAAAGGATCAATACAGTGACAAACTCTCTTGTAGATCCAATTACTAAATTAACTCTCAAATGATTATACTCTCGTTAGACAAAAATTATGAGTAAAGTTCAATGTGCGCCATCGTCCCCATTAGAAGACATTCCTCTAATTAATGCAAAAAGTTATACAGAGTATTTGAAAAAGGCCTCTTTCTTTAGATCCTTAAGGGCTGGCTGAATAGAGTTACTCAAAATCCTACTTTGAACATTTACTACACATAATATGGGAGGTGGGAGGTTAAAAATAACTACAACAACATAAGTAACAGCAAGAATAAAATACAATCATTTAAAAATAACAAAATGAAAAAATAGGAAAAAGAGAAAATAACAATATAAATGAATATACTCTACATATGCATACGAATACATACAAAGGTACATGCACATATGAATGTACATATGTACTCCTGTGTATTTTAAGTTCATATAGATATGTATACTATTTTAAAACAACAACTAACAATAGCGTGGAAAAAGAGGATCAAAGTAGGGTAAAAAAAAGACTACCATTAGATACTATCTTTAACCTATGTATAAAGTAAAAGGCTACAATTTGACTAGAATGAATTTCTTCTTGGTGTATCTTAGATGAACCACCTTCGCCTTAGTGTTATTGCAATCGAGGGAAAAGAGGCGCTAAAAATACCACTATAAATACCACGGAAATATAAGCTGGCGTAGTCATTAGACTCCTTAGATATTCCTCGGGATCTGACTAGAATATCATAGCATCTGGTACTACGGGTGTACAGGGTGTCTTGGATGGGTGAAATTTGTATATTGGGATAAGTTCAGTGTTGTTGCCGTGGAAAAGGATTCCTCAGAGGATTGACTGAGCGAATGAATTGATAGCAAGAGAATTGAAACACAGAATGAATCTGGAGTAGAAGGATAAATGTGCCGTATTATAGAGTTCCATGATGAAGGTGATGGATGTACAGAAAAGAAGGTATTGTCTGTTATGTTATATTCAGTGTTTACTCTGTTAATACCAGCCGTATTATAGAGTTCCATGATGAAGGTGATGGATGTACAGAAAGAAGGTATTGTCTGTCATGTTATATTCAGTGTTTAACTCTGTTAATACCAGTCTCCATCAGTATGAACGATTGTCTCTTCTTATTGAGAGAGTTGTATTTCGGTTCACCAAAGATGTCCCTGCCGAATACACGGTAGTTGTGGATTGTTGTTGAGGAATGCTGAAGGTACGATATGAAAATTGGTAGAGAGGAAACAACGGGACTTTCGTTGGTCAGAGATTAGATATCTCAGGTGTATCTTGTGCTTGTACATTGAGCGACAACTGTCATCTGTGTTTTCTTTGGCAATTCACAAGAAGGCATTGGTTGGTCATCTGTAGCTCAGCCATCGTGACATAGGTCTTCATGACATGAACTTCTGGCGTTGTGTCATCCTGTGAAAGCACAAGTGTTGGTTTTCTTATCATTAATGTAGCCCAAAGAAAGTAGTTGACCTGTTACTTAATAATTCTCGTTATTGACGATCATGGCCAGAGAAATAATAATTGGTAGACATAAACATTATGGAGCTTTACATCCAGAAACAGGATATCAGAATTAAGTTTCCTACAAAACTTAAATTTGCCATTCAAGTGTATAAGTATCACTTGAATAATGGTTTCAGATTATCCAAATAATTGCCGAAAGTTCAATTTGAATTGTCAGATTTCGTTAATCAAAAGAACTTACTTTTATGGATATCCCATCAAAACTTTAGACATTGCCGTTGAATTTCAAATGCCCCTTAAAGCACCTACTCTAACAAGAAACCTCTGATGGCCGACATACAACAATAATAATGAAAGTTGATACGATTGCAGCGACAGCATCAACACTTATAGACGCAGCAGTAAAAATCATACTATATCAAAAGCAGCAGCAAGCACTTTTGCTTGAACTTCTAATAAAAATACAAAAAATCCCTTCCTCAATGAATTTGTGTAATGGTGGCGCACAGATACATAACTACATCATACATACATATATAAACCGAAACCTACTCTACAATGGGGTATACACAAAATAAATAGGTATGTATCTAGTTATAACGCGGTACAATCTACTCGTATATATAGAAACGTAACTATGTAACATTTTTCTACTCTTTGTTGCTGCATTTATTGTTTATATATAGCGACGAGTACTACCACAATTTGATAGTACAATCGATGATACTTGAGTTTATGGGAAATAATGCTACACAGTCGAAAATGTTCTTCTTAATTGCTTAGAGTACTCTTTTAAAGCTCTTCGAATAGGAAAAGGAAACTCTTTTTAAGTTTGCTAATGCATGAGTATGCGTTACAAAAACTAATAACTATGTGCATACATGTGCAAAAATAAAAGCATGCTTCCTTTTGTAAGGAACATTTGGTGGTAGCAGCAGCCATGTTATCGATACTCATACACTTTCATACAAATTTACTCTCATAAAAAATGCCGGCAACACTTGTTATACGAACCTAGTTCTTTTGTGAGCTGCGTGTTTGTTTAAAAAACACGATTTTAAACGAGGTTTTAAATCCCAAAATATGGACCAGTTGTTGTTGATGATGGAGCTGGTGATGATGGTGGCAGCACTAGCAGCAAAAGAAAACAGCAACAGCGGCGAACTACAATCAACGTCAGCAGCAAACATCATGTGTATAATTTACTCATGCTCTCATAGACGCATTTACATAGCATCGTTCAAGTAGTCAATAGGAGAATAATGGTTTTAATGCTAGACTTGTCTGTGTTGTTCATAAAACCAAAAAAATACTATAACACATACACTAACAACCAAATTAAAACGCACATAAAAATTGTATAGCATACTTTTTGGCACAATAAAGAATTTTATTCCTTGTTTCCCCCGTACGACAACGTATTTCTGACAAATTAAAAGAAATCCACATTGAACACACTCATCATCACGAATAGTAGCACGCACATACCACAGAAAACACTTGAAATTTAAAGTCTTTAACATGAACACATTGAAATTTGCTCTCTTTTTGCTATGCGGAATGCTTTAATTTGAGTTTGATTTTAAATTAAATTTTCTGGTTTTGCACAAAAACCAAAACTACAAGACAGAGAATGGAACAACAAAGAAAAAAAAACTACGTCAATTACTAGTATGTAGTAGTTGGTTTGTGTGGAAATTATTTGCTTTTTTTTTGCTCGTGCATAAAGCGGCTCAATGACCCGACACTCTCGAACGTTGACTCGTTTCTAGATTTTTTTAGTTGTCATCGTGCTGTGGCAACCTTCCGTCCTGATAATCATCATTATAATGTTAGTAATGATATTGTACTATTCGCTTGATGTTATATATGAATGATTTTTAGCTGGTTTGTTGTATGCAAGTAGTTGTTAGAGCCATATTGTATTTTATTTATGTGTATGTTTGTGGAAATGTTGTTGATATTAACGCTCGTTAAATTTTTTCCTGTTTTTCTTTTTTTGCTGCATATTTTATTTTATTTCAATAACTTTTCATTTTATTTCTTCATGCTCTTAATTGTTGTTGTACATAGTTATTTCATACGCTGTTTGTTGTAATAAACATTGCCGCAAAGTATACTTTGAAAGTACCATTTTCCTTTATCTCCAGCAGCAGCAACAACAACAACACAGCAGCAATGAAAATAAAACATGAAAATCTCACTACTCTTCTTACTGCTGAAGCAATTTTCGAATTTGCGAAAATTACCACCATCACACACATACACATGCAAACACTCGGAAATGACACATAAACTTCAAAAGCATTAAGTCATAGAAAAGGAAACACACACTTCTCATTAACACAAGAGTGTTTCTAGAGTTTTAAGAGCTCCTTACAACTCTTCTAAATACCCTCTCTCTCTCTTTAATACACTCTCTCCAGTATAACAGTTATTTCTAAATCCTAGCTAACTCTTGTCCTGTTGCAATATTATCCTGGTATTTGTTTTACCCATGACGTCATTGTTGTGCTGAATTTCGAAATTTGTCCAAAAATAACAAGAACAATAGGAAACCGAAAAGGAAAACAAATCATAAACATGGAAGTATGAATGAAAATGGAGGAAGAGCTTTTTTTATAATAATAATAATAATATTATCGAGACAAACAAACTGACAGCAGCAGAAATGTATGGAAAAAAAGTATTTGTATTTTGTTTGGCAATATTTTGGATATTTTCAGGTATTAACAGTCATACATACTTAATATGTATGCATGTATTTATGAAAGTATCGACGTCAGAGAGTTGTAAATATATTCGTGTACAACACTTTAATATGATGATTTATATTTTAAGTTCATTAATAATGAATTAAGTGGGACAAGAGGTAAAATGAAAATCTATATTTACTAGACTTTGAGAGTTTTAAAGCTAATTGTAGGGTTATGAATTTGTGTTTCAGTATTACAGACTTAAATTTTACAGTAAAACTATAGTTATCGGGACATGGTGTTTTATGTGTGGTATTTTCATAGATATTAAATCATAGAATTATTGGTTTACTTATCAAATATTCAGTAATCAGTTACAGCAGATATTGGACTTCTAGTTTTAGCTGTTTCTCATTGCTTTATCAATGGCGAAGTCTAAATACATATGTTCGATTGCTCAAAATAAAATTGTAGGGATCTGATATAGTAAAATAATCGAAAAGGTGTTATTGCAATCCCGCGATATAGAGGTGCTACTAATACCTCGAGATTTGTGGGAAGTGGAAATAAATACGAAGAAGTTATTTAGCGGTTTCGCCAGAACACCTATCTTACGTGGTAATTCAATGGATTCAATGGATTCCCACTCCTAATGTAAAAAATGTTCTGGTTAACAAACAATGAGATGAGAACTGATATAATATGGCGAAAATTCGGAAAAATCTCCTTGGTGTTGCCTCAGTCAAGGTACTAATAGATTTAATATGCCTTGTTATTTTTGGATTCGGAAAATGTGCTTTTGCCATCTCAACTATTGTTATGTTGTGACATGTTACACGACAGTGGTTGAACTTTGACGCCTCCTGTAAGGACTATTATTGGGTTCAGTTAGTTAACTATATTACTATATTCTAATCCGTAGTAACTTCACCTGGCATGATAGAGGCTCCAGTTGCTGTTACCGAAACAACAGAGCAGTGGTGTGGTTAAGAGGTCTTTGAAAGGAATGCATTTATGTGAATATCTCTATTTGCAGAATGACAACGTTGACTATCGTCTGGACAGTCTTTGCGGCTAGTCAGAGGAATAGTGGTGCACCAACTATGATTGCTGTAGTTTGAGGAAACCTCTATTGACTGAACATAATGATCCTATACTCATATTCGGGATATTCATTGGGGTTAAACTCATGATGCCTGTCATTACGCAACTGGACTATTATATAGCTAGAGTAATTCAGCAAAGTGCTTGTGGATGTTTTTTGTGTGTGTGTTTTTTTAAGACATTCAGGGAGATTTGTGCTCCAGTGGATGACCGTGAGTTTAGGCCGTCAAGGCAAGTACTCACATAAAGAACATTGATATCTTGTCTGGACATTCATTGTGAATAACATCCATAATCATGGTTGTTATATGCGCAGTATCCTTGGAGTGACATCTTTTTTAAAAAAAAGTATTTCCGTAAATAAATTATATCGTTTTTATATAATTGCAGTTGGCTTAGCTTTTTAATCATGGAAATATATACGCTTCAAGAGCGTTGCAAACTGACTCGATGGTTCCTTTAGCAAGAAAATTTGTCGCATTTGGAAGAGCGATCAATGTAAAGAAATGCACGAAAAACAAATCTATGTTGGAAAACTAACTGTTGGTTGGGGTGCTTATGTCGGTGGAGTCACCCTTTTTTGATGGAAACAGCGAATGAACAATCTTCAATGACGATTGCTAAAGGCTCAATATATCATACAATCGAAACATTGAAGACCAAGTTTGACGAGCGAGTTATCAGAAGTAATGGTGCTCGAAACTGCGATCGAAAGTGAGATTCAAACCCTTAAGACTTTTCCTTTGAGATTATATTCAATTGCTGTTCAAAGCTAAAAACCCAAGAGCAACGGGAAAATCTTGGTAGTTCGACCAGTTTTTTCTAGTTATTAAAAATTGGGTATAAAGTATTCATTCCAGCTAATGCTTTCGTATCGGATATTTGAACGATCTCGTTATTCTATAAACTACATGGATCTTATTGAAAATGGTCAATGTTCTACAGAGGCTAATTAGTGTTGACCGAGTTGGGTTAAATGTGCAAAAGTTCGATGAAGATTCTCAATGCGAAAAGAAGACGATTAGAGCAACAAAGTATTGAGACTAAAGGTCTCTTACTCCGATGTTGCTATTAAATATAGTAAAGTGCAAATAAAAGGTATATTTGACAGGCGGAGAAATAGGAGGAAGACAGAAGATGAAATATGATCATGTGGAAAACGTTTAAAGTTTCTTAACTCTATAATATTTATACAAATTCTAGCTAAGCCTGTTTTGCCGAATTTGAAAGATTGGGTTCTATAAGAAACAATTCAGAGAGAAATCATGAGACGACATTAGAAACTTATAAAGATCACGAATACAACTCCCGATAATTAACTGGTACTGATACAAACATATATTACTTCTAACAAGATAGACTGGTCTGAAAACTTACTATCAGCTTTGTCTCAACTGTCTTAACTATTTGCAAGCCTTTCTCTAGCCTTTACTTAAAATGTATTTCACAAATCAATTTAATAACAAAAATGACTACTATTTCAATATATGTCATCTCTAAACTGACACTTCTCGTGTTATTTATTTAACTATTTAACTCATTTAGAGTTCTTTAATTGAAAAACTTTTTTTCCCTTTTGCAAAGAAATTGAAATCCAACAAGTTGAACGCAAAAAAAGAAAAATGGAATAAAAAAATACGTTAGTATTTCTGAACATTGCAATTACATACTACCAACATGTTTTTGTCCTCTATTTTATCGTCTTCCATTTTTTTTCGACACACCAAACAATTGACAAAATTGACAATGCTGTCAAATGTCCTTTTAATTTAAATTCTTTAACTTTTTTCTTTTCCTTTTTAGGTTTTGCCATCACAATGCCAACAACAATAACTACAGCTAGTACAACAAGAACAAGGAGAAGAAATACTTTAGTACATAACTCGAAATATAAAGTCAATTTTCAAAACAAGAAAGTGTTAAGCTTTTAAATGAAAGGGGTGCGCCAAAAAGGAAGCGACAAGTTAAATGGAATGATGGTGGCTAAAATTATAAAGGATGTCGTCTAGTGTGGTGTAGCAGCAGCAGCAGTGGTGGCGAGTAGAAAGTAGATTTGTAGTTGAGAAATGTAGAAAAAAAAAAACACTGACAGTACAAAATAGAACATTGTGAATTGGAATCTTGTGAAAGGAATTTCTATTTAAGAATTTGTCATGTCTTCAGCTATCAACACTTTTTCTTTCTGTTTTTTTTTTTTTTCTATATATTTGCGTAGTGTTTTTGTTATTGCTGTTGATTTCTTTGACAATAAGTATAAAATATCACAGAAATCTAAAGAAAAACTTGATGTTGTTGATGGGTATTTGTAAAAAGTAGAATTTGTACTAGAAGAAACTTTAAGATTATTTAAGATAAGCAGAAACTACATATAGCAATGTGTATATAATGGTAATAATTATAAAAAATAAATTAAAAATTTACCCACTTCAAGTGATAAAGTCAAGGCAGTATGTATTTAGTATTTACTAAGCAACCCTTTAAAAGTTTGACTTTCTTTTTAATCAGACACTTGTCCTAAAAGACATAAATAACACCTACACATGTTTACAAACATATACACATATTACGTATACGTACGTATGTGTAATATGCTGTGGGTGCCAAAAGTTCTTATACATATCTTGATTGAAATTGATTTTCAAAATTTTCCAGTAATTTGAGAACGTTTTAGAAAAAGCCTTCTTATTAAAACTTATATAGGAGTAGGATTTTATTTTATTTTTGAAAATTTTTATGTATGTATACTTCTATAACCCTGCACTGCAGCCGTGTACCAGAGCAGCAATCTAACATTTTTCACACATACATACATACATTCACACTAAATGAGCTAAATAAAGAAACAAAGGATTTGTAACGCCAGCCAACTTGCCAAACAGCCATATACAGACATCCCGACATCTAAGCTGGACACTACATGATTGCCATTTATAATGACAGTAAATGATTTGACCATATTTAAGTTCTATTTCTGAACTTATTTGCATTTTATCAATGAGAAGTGCTAAACTTGAGACGCATTTTTCAATGACATTTAATGCAAGAGAAAAATATGCATGAAATAAAATATTTATGTATGTATTTTACAAAAAGATATAAGACTTTAACCTGACACCAATGATTTTTAATAAATAAAATTCTGTGAAAATAAATTTTTACTAAAACTGAATCTGAAGCAGAAATGAGCTTGAGTTGAACTAGAACTGAACTAGAACTGAACTAGAACTGAACTAGAACTGAACTAGAACTGAACTAGAACTGAACTAGAACTGAACTAGAACTGAACTAGAACTGAACTAGAACTGAACTAGAACTGAACTAGAACTGAACTAGAACTGAACTAGAACTGAACTAGAACTGAACTAGAACTGAACTAGAACTGAACTAGAACTGAACTAGAACTGAACTAGAACTGAACTAGAACTGAACTAAAACTGAACTAGAACTGAACTAGAACTGAACTAGAACTGAACTAGAACTGAACTAGAACTGAACTAGAACTGAACTAGAACTGAACTAGAACTGAACTAGAACTGAACTAGAACTGA
>NW_023997042.1:0-27693 GCF_015586225.1 Lucilia sericata
ATAGATAGATAGATAGATGATCGATAGATAGATAGATTAGATAGATAGTAGATAATAGATAGATAGATAGATAGATAGATCGCGATAGATATCGCTAGCTCGCTCGCTAGCTCGCTCGCTCGCTAGCTCGCTCGCTCGCTCTCTCGCTCTCGCTCGCTCGCTCGCTCGCTCGCTCGCTCGCTCGCTCGCTCGCTCGCTCGCTCGCGCTCGCTCGCTCGCTCGCTCCTCGCTCGCTGCTCTCGCTAAGATCGATAGATCTAGCTCGCGCTAGATAGATAGATCGACCCTATCCAGATAGATAGATAGATCGATCTAGCTAGATATCGATAGATAGATAGATAGATAGCTAATAGATAGATAGATCGATAGCTCGCTCGATAGATCGCTCGATCTCGCTCGTCGCTCGCTCGCTCGATCGCTCGCTCGCTAGCGCTCGCTCGCTCGCTCGCTCGCTCGCTCGCTCGATCGCTCGCTCGCTCGCTCGCTCGCTCGCTCGCTCGCTGCTCGCTCGCTAGCTCGCTCGCTCCTCGCTCGCTCGCTCGATCGCTATCTAGATAGATAGATCGCTAGATCGCCCCTATCCAGCTAGCTAGATAGCTTATATAGATCGCTAGCTCGATCGCTCGATCGCTCGACTCGCTCGCTCGCTCGCTCGCTCGCTGCTCGCTCGATCTCGTCTCGCTCGCTCGCTCTCTCGCTCGCTCGCTCTCCTCGCTCGCTCGTTCGCTCGCTCGCTGCTCGCTCGCTCGCTCGCTCTCTCGCCGCTCGCTGCTCGCTCGCTCGCTCGCTCGCTCGCTCGCTAGATAGATAGATCTAGATAGATAGATAGGAAATAATTCTCATGAGGTTAGGTTGATAGGAGGATGTATAGTACATCAAATCCGAAGAAATACACCTAGCCCACTATTGAGCCTATTGTGCGCTCTTTTTCATGAAAATTAAAAAAAAATTTGTTCACTAATTATATTAGAAGTATATATAAGTGTTTGTCAGGAATGTTATTTCCGGAAAAACATCACTTCCAAGATACTTGGATCTATCTTCGACGAATGCCTAACAATGGCAAAGAAAGTGCTCCAGATGTCACTGTTCTCTCCACATGCTCTACATTCGTCTGAATCTGTGTGGTCTATTTGTATAGATGTGCTCGTAATCCTGTGTGTCCCCTCAGAATACATACCATCATACTAACTTCAGACTTACTAATTTTGTCGAGATTTCTCGTCTTGGTCTCATCATGGTCACCCCATAGGATCCAAGAAGCCTTATGGGATTCTCTCACCCATATTTTTAATTCAGCATTTGTTGCGTCGATGGTTTTGCGTTTGTCAGGTTAACTGTCGGTAAATATATTAAGGGCTGTGGGCGCCACATTTATTCTAATCCAATTTACACATTCCATTATTGCTCGTATTTCTGCTTGGAAGCTTGTGTGTTATGATTAGCTAAACGCTGGTATAATTCTGTTTCTGGGTCTTCAATATAGAACCGCAGGCCCACTATATCCCCCAATCTAGAGCTGTCCATGTAACAACGGATTCCTACTAGTATTTACTCTATCTTTCCGCTTGACCAAGACATTCTATCTGAGAACAGTGTTTCAAAGTTTCCGACATTCTACATTAAGAACAAAATTTCTAGCATCTAGCCCACAGCGGATTAAATCTATGGTATTTTTCGTACAACTGTTTTCACAATGAGTAGATTATTTATTCCTTGTGGTAAAGATGATAAAGTCACTCACTCACTCATTCGTTCGTTTGTAAAATTTTTCGGGGCAACAAGCAAGTCTGTCACACCATCATCTTTTTAAAGTTGGAGCATGATCACACAACCCCTTCACCGCATTTACACAAAAACTCTAAACAAGAGGAAAAAAAAAACGCTAAAACTTTTGTTAAGGAACATTACCACAACTTAAGTGTATACGTCCGTCTGTGAGCATCAATAGTACTACTGCAACAAACATTTAGATAAACATAAAGAGGGGAGTAACCATCGTTTGTTGCTGGACCTCATGGTCGTTATGGTGTAGTTGTAGGCCCCATCGGTACTTGAGCTGCTGCTGCAGCATTACTGTGTAGAAGGCGTTCAAATGCGTGAGAAGATCAAAAATATAAGTAACACTGATAAATCACTCTAAATCACATTGTTCTCCTTCTTGCTGTGGCTGTTGCTTGGTTTCCACTAAATCCATAGCGCACATCTCGTAAAGAACACGTACAACATAATGACCGAGAGCTGTAAAGTAACTTTTTCCATTTTTGGCATTTTTTTCGGCATCATTCCTTGTTTTTTTTTTCTCTTTGTAATCACATGCATTTTTACACGAATTTCTGTTTGTTAGAGTGTGTGTTGGCATGTCGTCGTAAACTTAAAGGTCGTTGGTTAGTAGCATTTTACAGTGATTTACGAATGATTTGTGACCATTGGTTGTTGTTGGCTGTTTCTTGGCCAGCGGTATGTTAAGAAAATTTGTTACGACTCCAAAGAGAAACCATGTTAGAGTCGAAAAAGGTGAAAGATTTAAAATCAGCTACAAATATAAATATATTTTTTTAAATAAATTAGAATAAAAGAAAATTGGATTTTTCTTTCATTTCGAAATGTTTAATAAGATCTTATGCAGTAATGATTTATTTTGCGGTATAACTTGAATTAATTTTTCTGTTATTTATTTATGCGATTGATGTAATGATTTTTTAAACAAAAACCGATTAAGTCTTTAGTCTGGTCTATATTCTGGACAAAAGTCTGATCTGTAATCTTAGCTATAGTCTGGTCCGTAGTCGCAGCTATAGTCAAATTTTAGCCTTGACTAAAGTCTGGTCTATAGCCTTGACTATAGTCCCAACCATAGTCTGGTCTTTTGCCTCCACTATAATCTGGTCTTCAGCCTAAGTCTAATCCTTACATTAGTCTGGTCTATAGTCTAAATAGTGGGAGAATTAAACCTTTTAACCATTTCACCATTTCAACAACTTAACAATTATAATAAAATTTCTTAAAAATATAACTTTTTCTTCTTTTCTTTGTCATGATTAAACCTATAACTTCCATTTAAGTCTTCTAACTATAAATTATCTTTTGTCAATACCATCTCACCATCTCATTTACCTTTAAAACGCAACACATTTTTAATATTCACTCCAAATAGAGATTTATTCCACATCCTCTGTATCATTTCTCACTAACTTAAATATGGATTTTTTTTGTTGCCGTTGATTTGATTGTGTGTCTTCTACTTCCCACACCTTCTTCAGTCTTTTTATACCTATTTTTCAATAAGGAATAAATTCTATGAAATTCTTGTTAAATAATACATTTACAATCAGCATTTATAAAATACCATACATTGGTAATTCATTGTCGTAGTCGGCTTGTGAGTTAAAGGAAAAAAAAAAAATATCTATAAATTTTCTTATTTTTATTGTACCCTATACTTCCAATGTCTCGACTTTAATATGGTCTACTGTTTTGATTAAAGTCTGGTTTAAAGTGTAAAATATTCTGTTCTGTAAACTCGACTATAGTTTTGTCTATAGATTAGACTGTAGTCTGGTCTATAGACTCGACTATAGTCTGGTCTATAGACTCGACTACAGTCTGGTCTATAGACTCGACTACAGTCTGGTCTATAGCCTCGAATGTAGTCTGGTCTATAGATCGGACTGTAGTCTGATCTATAGACTCGAATATAGTCTGGTCTATAGAATCGACTGTAGTCTAGACTCGAATATAGTCTGGTTTGTAGACTCGAGTATAGTCTAGTCTATAGACTCGACTACAGTCTGGTCTATAGACTCAACTATAGTCTGGGCTATAGTCTCGACTTTAGTATGGTCTATAAACTCGACTATAGTTTGGTCTATAGACTCGACTATAGTTTGGTCTATAGACTCGACTATTGTCTGGTCTATAGACTCGACTATAGTTTGGTCTATAAACTCGACTATAGTTTGGTCTATAAACTCGACTATAGTCTTGTCTATAGATTAGACTGTAGTCTGGTCTATGGGCTCGACTATAGTCTGGTCTATAGACTCGACTATAGTCTGGTCTATAGACTCGACTATAGTCTGGTCCACAGCCTCGAATGTAGTCTGGTCTATAGATCCGACTGTAGTCTAGACTCGAATATAGTCTGGTCTGTAGACTCGACTATAGTCTAGTCTATAGACTCGACTACAGTCTGGTCTATAGACTCATCTATAGTCTTTTCTATAGACTCTTCTATAGTCTGGTCTATAGACTCTTCTATAGTCTGGTCTATAGAATGGACTATAGTTTGGTCTATAAACTCGACTATAGACTGGTCTATGGACTCGACTATATTCTGCTCTATAGACTTGACTACAGTCTGATCTATAGACTCTACTATAATCTGGTCTATAGACTTGAATATAGTCTGGTCTATAGACTCGACTATAGTCTGGTCTATTGACTCAACTGTAGTCTTGTCTATAGACTCGACTATAGTCTGGTGTATAGAATCTTCTATAGTCTGGTCTACAGATAAGACTATAATCTTTTCCATAGACAGGTTTATTGTCCTGACTGTAGTCTATAGTCTCGACTATATTCTGGTCTATAGAATCGACTATAGTCTGTTCTATAGAATCGACTATAGTCTGGTATATAGAATCGACTATAGCTTGTCTATAGCCTCGACTATAGTCTGGTCTATAGAATCGACTATAGTCTGGTCTATAGAATCGACTATAGTCTGGTCTATAGAATCGACTATAGTCTGGTCTATAGAATCGACTATAGTCTGGTCTATAGAATCGACTATCGTGTGGTCTATAGAATCGACTATAGTCTGGTCTATAGAATCGACTATAGTCTGGTCTATAGAATCGACTATAGTCTGGTCTATAGAATCGACTATAGTCTGGTCTATAGAATCGACTATAGTCTGGTCCATAGTATCGACTATAGTCTGGTCTATGGACTCGACTATAGTCTGCTCTATAGACTTGACTACAGTCTGGTCTACAGACTCTACTATAATCTGGTCTATAGACTCGACTATAGTCTGGCCTATTGACTCGACTGTAGACTTGTTTGTAGACTCGACTATAGTCTGGTGTATAGAATCTACTATAGTCTGGTCTACAGATAAGACTATAATCTTATCCATAGACAGGTTTATTGTCCTGACTGTAGTCTATAGTCTCGACTATAGTCTGGTCTATAGTCTCGACTATAGTCTGGTCTATAGTCTCGACTATAGTCTGGTCTATAGCCTCGACTATAGTCTGGTCTATAGCCTCGACTATAGTCTGGTCTATAGAATCGACTATAGTCTGGTCTATAGAATCGACTATAGACTCTATTATAATCTGGTCTATCTGGACTACAGTCTGGTCTTTAGACTCGACTATAGTCTGGTGTATAGAATCTACTATAGTCTGATCTACAGATTCGACTATAATCTTGTCCATAGACAAGTTTATTTTCTTGACTGTAGTCTGATCCACTGTCTCGAATTTCGATTGTAATTCAAATTTAATTTATTATTCAAATACTCAAATTTTATTTGAAAATCTTAGTTGTGTAGCTTATTTTATGATCGTTCTTGCACGACTACAATTTCTTCGGCTTTTTTTTATAGCTTTTTTTATTTAGCTTTAACAAACATATCTATCCAGTTACAACTAACTACAGCAACATGAACAACGTCAACTTAATCTTCGTAATCATTATTATGAACACCGTTTAAATCATGATCATGACACAATGATCATCAGCATGATCATCATTATCATACGATTTCGTTATTATCATTAAAATGTGAGAACTTTACAATAAAATGGAATTCAGTGTTACTAATATAAAAATTGCTAAAACATGTAACAATGATTCGTACAATTTTGTTTCTTTTTTTTATGTTGCGATTGCATTTTTTGTTTTTTCTTGTGATTGTTGTACAATTGTCGATGATTCGAAAACTTTAAATGGACTGTGTGTTGTTGTTGTTGAGTGCTTAAGTGGAGAGAAAAAAGCGTTTCTGTGGCATGTTGTAAAATGTGTTGTGAACAAATGAGATACAGACATTCCTAAGACAGTGTGGTTAAATGGAGAGGAAATTGAAAGGATTTGTAAAAGGATCGCTAGCAAATTAGTATTTACACTTCGTGGCCTTAAGGAGTAAGGTGGGGAATTTCTTTACCTTTCCACTTTCTTAGTTTTATAGAGATATTTCAACTTTGTTAGGTTAGGGATGATTGTGTTTAGTTTTGTCAGTTTACAATGCGTTTGTGTGTGATAATCTCACTAGTTGTACTCTGTATATTGATGAATTTCTTGTTGTAGATTTGTTCTGATCTCGGACAACACTAAATGATTCACACTGGGGGAATGTTATTTCAAACATCCTATTGCCGTTGTGGTAAATGTTGCAATATTGCTATGTTGCAGTATTAGAATTGTAAAGGGTGCTGTCATGGAAGCTGTAAGTCATTGGAGAACTAATACAGATAGACGATCCCTTACTTCACTGTAGAATCTGGATAAGTCTTCTACCAGTCAGAAATTGTATTGGAAGTAGTTCTCTCAACAAATACTCTTCGACGAATGAGCTTAGAAAGCTGTTAAGAGAGCAAGCAAGTTGATTGAGAGAAAAGCAAACAAACGATGTTAGAAAAAGGGATTTTTTGCGATCAGCAGTACCTAAAGGAGGGTCGAAAAAAGTACATACTTCTAAACGATTGGATTTCGGAATAGCGCTCTCTTCCGATATACACATTTTAGTATCTTCTGTAGATGATCGATCGCAAAAACATCTCTTTTTCTAACATCCTTTTTATGCCTCTCGAACTTGGTTTGCAATCTAATTGTAAGAATTTCTAAACATCAATTTCATCTACTTCGCTTGGCAATAGAAATAGGAAAAAAAAAAGAAAGAAAGGCGCATCTAAAAACTAAATGATGGCGCTGCTGTTTCTTCCTGCTGCCGATGATGATGGTGCCAAGTGAGTCAATGATTGACTGAGTGAGTGTGAGTGAGTGAATGTGCACTATAAATGTTACACAGTTTAAGCATTTAGATCATGATACCATAAAGAGATATCAACAAACAAACACACTCTATATTATTATAAAGATCATCATCGTCAAGATCGTTTCCCTCAGCAGCAACGATGTCACTTTTTTTTTTCGTTCAGTTATATCTTTTACTTATTGAAGAATGAAATGAAGTATTCTTCCGTAATCATGATGTGATCAAGATCACTTTCTGTCGAAATTGTAACATACGAGTACATATTAAGTGAAGTTAATTGTTGTTGGCATAAGAGAGAATTGAACATATTAGTATGATCTGTTATGTTTTTTCTTCCTCTCTCTTCCCTCTTAACCGCCACTATGTCATTGCACTAATGGGAATTAACTGTTTTGCATTTCCTGATGATACACACATTAAGAAGAAATTATTATTTATTTACCACAATCAAATGTAATACTTCTATGTCTATAATGACTTTCTTTTGTATGATTCAGCGGCTTTTGGTACTGGAGTTCTCTAGTATGAATGTTATAATTAATAATCGTTGTTATTAATATCTCAACCGGTTCGGATTTAGTATTTTTCATGATTGATTCATTTTCTTTAAGATAAAGTTTTATTTTTTGTTTTTTTTTGTATGTCAATCACCGGTTTTTTAATGTTAATGAACCATTTTGTTCAAGTTTGTAATGTTGTAAATTTCCACAATTAAGATGTTTAGGAAGTTAATGACTATAAATCTAATCATCAAATCAAATGAACAACATTCCAAAACACAGACTTAATTCTGCAGAATGGACTCTGTAGTCTTAAATATAGATCAAACTTTAATAGAGCCTATATAGGCTATAGTCGAATCTATAAACCAGACTAGAGTCAAGTCTGTAGACTAGTCTAGAGTCGAGTCTATAGACTAGACTCGTGTTTAAAGATCAGACTAGTCGAGTCTATATACCAGACCAGAGTCGAGCCTAAAGACCCGACTATAGTCGTATCGAATCTATAGATAAGGCTAAATTAAGACTATGGTCGAGTCTATAGTCCAGACTATAGTCGAGTCTATAGTCCAGACTATAGTCGAGTCTATAGTCCAGAGTATAGTCGAGTCTATAGTCCTATAGTCGAGTCTACAGACCAAACTTTAGTCGTGTCTATAGACCAAATCAATAGTATAATGTATATCAATAGTATAATGTATATCAGTTCTATTGTAGTTTTAGTTCAGTTCTAGTTCAATTCTAGTTCAGTTCTAGTTTAGTTGTAATTCAGTTCTAGTTCAGTTCTAGTTCTAGTTTAGTTCTAGTTTAGTTCTAGTTCAGTTCTAGTTTAGTTCTAGTTTTAGTTTAGTTCAGTTCTAGTTCAGTTCTAGTTCAGTTCTAGTTCAGTTCTAGTTCAGTTCTAGTTCAGTTCTAGTTCAGTTCTAGTTCAGTTCTAGTTCAGTTCTAGTTCAGTTCAGTTCTAGTTCAGTTCTAGCTCAGTTCCAGTTCAGTTCTAGTTCAGTTCTAGTTCAGTTCTAATTCAGTTCTAGTTCAGTTTTCATTCAGTTCTAGTTCAGTTTTTCTCAATTCTAGTTCTGTTCAATTCTTGTTTAGTTTTCTAGTTCAGCTTTTTTAATTCTAGTTCAATTCTAGTTCAGTTCTAGTTTAATTGTAATTCAGTTCTAGTTCAGTTCTAGTTCAGTTCTAGTTCAGTTCTAGTACAGTTCTAGTTTAGTTCTAGTTTAGTTTTAGTTCAGTTCTAGTTTAGTTCTAGTTTTAGTTTAGTTCAGTTCTAGTACAGTTCTAGTTCAGTTCTAGTTCAGTTCTAGTTCAGTTCTAGTTCAGTTCTAGTTCAGTTCTAGTTCAGTTCTAGTTCAGTTCTAGTTCAGTTCTAGTTCAGTTCTAGTTCAGTTCTAGTTCAGTTCTAGTTCAGTTCTAGTTCAGTTCTAGTTCAGTTCTAGTTCAGTTCTGATTCAGTTCTAGTTCAGTCCTAGTTCAGTTCTAGTTCAGTTCTAGTTCAGTTCTACTTCAGTTCTAGTTCAGTTCTAGTTCAGTTCTAGTTCAGTTCGAATTCAGTTCTAGTTCAGTTCTAGTTCAGTTCTAGTTCAGTTCTAGTTCAGTTCTAGTTCAGTTCTAGTTCAGTTCTAGTTCAGTTCTAGTTCAGTTCTAGTTCAGTTCTAGTTCAGTTCTACTTCAGTTCTAGTTCAGTTCTAGTTCAGTTCTAGTTCAGTTCTAGTTCAGTTCTAGTTCAGTTCTAGTTCAGTTCTACTTCAGTTCTAGTTCAGTTCTAGTTCAGTTCTAGTTCAGTTCTAGTTCAGTTCGAATTCAGTTCTAGTTCAGTTCTAGTTCAGTTCTAGTTCAGTTCTAGCTTAGTTCAGTTCTAGTTGAGTTCTAATTCAGTTCTTGTTCTAGTTCAATTCTAGTTCAATTCTAGTTCAAGTTCAGTTCTAGTTTAGGTTTGCTTAACTGTCACCTTTAGGTATTACCTAAGACCACCTGTTAAAATTGTCCATTTTGTTTCAAATATCAATTAAATTTAACAATTATATAATTAATTATGCAGTTTAAATAAATTAGATCATTTGTTTTCGTTATATTTTCTAATTTACTGATATTGTTAATTTTGCAATTGATTCATCCACTTAAATTTTCCTTGAATTTAATTAAATTTTTTTGTTTGAATTTTCTATTTTTTCTAATTTAAATTTAACTAGTTTTTTTATTTAAAATTGATTGACATAATTAATTTTTCATTGTTAATTTGTTGTGGCTGCTGTTTTGATTTAGAGTTGACAGTCGTCGTGGTGGTGGTTGACGTTGTTTGCTAGTGGCTGGTGGCTGGTGTGGTTCACATTCAAAATCGACATTATTAATTATCGAACAGAATCCATTTAATACCCTGTAATTAAGTATTATAATAATTAATTTAATTATCATGGTTTTAAATAACAAATACAAATGAATAAATAAATTTGTCATAAATAACAAATCACCTGCTTGTTGTAAAATGATGGCGTTGAAAAATGGCGTCAATAAGTCATTGTGTTGTTGCGATTTGAAAATGAAATCCATGTCATTTATTATTTTCATTTTTTGCATTTTTTTTTTGTTTGTGTCTTTCTTAATTTAATTTATTGTAATATACAAAATTTATTGTTTATGTGAAATTAGAGATCAATATTGTAATTTAGCCATAAATATACGACAACGTTAAACAATAACTACATTTTAATACCATTCAGGTGGATCACACCCACTTTTTGTGATAATTTTTGTTTTGTTTTGTTTTTGTAGATGATGTTGAGTGCAAAACAATAGACCCCACCCCATTATAGCAGACTTCAAATGGCTTGTGGAAAAAATTGCAAAATTGAAAGTATTAAATGAAATGACAAGCCTAATGAATTTAGAGAATTTTGTTTGTATTTTTTGTTAAAAATGATTTAGCAGGCACTCGACTAGAAAAGATGACAGACAGACACCTTAGATTAAATGATGATGTGTTGTTGCTGATAAAGATGAGTGTTTCTCGTTCAGTATATGGGAGTCGTTTCATATTTGATTCATACATTAATATTAGGGTTTCAAACTTTTTAATAAAATCTGCAGAAAATTGACAGATGTAATCTCTCCAACCTATAAGCCTGGTCTATAGTCTCGACTACAGTCTAGTCTATTTTAGTCCACTTTTCTCCAGCCCTTACTATCTCTTATATTTTGCAAATGCGAATATTTTTCTAAACAAATTTTTTACTTCTCTTTTTCAGGTCTCGCAGAACTTCTTAAGAATGTTGAACTTTCATCAAAATTATTAAGACTTTGCTCCGGTTACAATTATTCTTTCAGCATCAAGGATGTGTGTAAGTATTCAGTTTTTCAATTACCAAAATTTACTTTAAATTAGTTTGCATGCTAAATATTTAAAGAAAAGTTAAGTTGCATGAAACATTTTTATAAAGAAGCTAATACAATGACCTGATTTGAAATATCGGGTTTATATGAAAATCGTAAATATTTCAATGCAATATGCCAGTTCACTAATTAAGTCCCATTGTATATGAAAATTAATTAATCTGAATGTAATATAACTGGTTCACAAAATTTTGAAAAATCTAGTCTACAACCACGACAGTAATCTAATCTATAATCGTGTATATACTCTCGACTATAGTCTTGTCTATGTCCTCGACTAGTCTATATAATTGACTATAATCTGGTCTATAGTCTAGATCATAGTCTAGTCCATAGTTTCGTCTATAATCTAGTCTATTGTCTCGACTATAGCCTGGTCTTTAGTCTCGACTATAGTCTGGACTATAGTTTCGACTATAATCTGGTCTATAGTTTCGACTATAGTCTGGTCTATAGTTTCTGCTATAATCTGGTCTACAATTTCGAATGCAGTCTGGTGTCGAGCATCGACTATAGCCCGGTCTATAGTCTACTCTATAGTCTCTCCTATAGTAGACTAGACTATAGTCTAGTCTATAATCTAGTCTATAGTCTAGTCTATAATCTAGTCTATAGTCTATCTAGTCTATAGTCTAGTCTATAGTCTAGTCTATAGTCTAGTCTATAGTCTAGTCTATAGTCTAGATAGTCTAGTCTATAGTCTAGTCTATAGTCTAGTCTATAGTCTAGTCTATAGTCTAGTCTATAGTCTAGTCTATAGTCTAGTCTATAGTCTAGTCTATAGTCTAGTCTATAGTCTAGTCTATAGTCTAGTCTAGTCTAGTCTATAGTCTAGTCTATAGTCTAGTCTATAGTCTAGTCTATAGTCTAGTCTATAGGTCTAGTCTATAGTCTAGTCTATAGTCTAGTCTATAGTCTAGTCTATAGTCTAGTCTATAGTCTAGTCTATAGTCTAGTCTATAGTCTAGTCTATAGTCTAGTCTATAGTCTAGTCTATGTATAGTCTATAGTCTAGTCTATAGTCTAGTCTATAGTCTAGTCTATAGTCTAGTCTATAGTCTAGTCTATAGTCTAGTCTATAGTCTAGTCTATAGTCTAGTCTATAGTCTAGTCTATAGTCTAGTCTATAGTCTAGTCTATAGTCTAGTCTATAGGTCTAGTCTATAGTCTAGTCTATAGTCTAGTCTATAGTCTAGTCTATAGTCTAGTCTATAGTCTAGTCTATAGTCTAGTCTATAGTCTAGTCTATAGTCTAGTCTATAGTCTAGTCTATAGTCTAGTCTATAGTCTAGTCTATAGTCTAGTCTATAGTCTAGTCTATAGTCTAGTCTATAGTCTAGTCTATAGTCTAGGTCTATAGTCTAGTCTATAGTCTAGTTCTAGTCTAGTCTATAGTCTAGTCTCTAGTCTAGTCTATAGTCTAGTCTATAGTCTAGTCTATAGTCTAGTCTATAGTCTAGTCTATAGTCTAGTCATAGTCTAGTCTTATAGTCTAGTCTATAGTCTAGTCTATATTCTAGTCTATAGTCTAGTCTATAGTCTAGTCTATAGTCTAGTCTATAGTCTAGTCTATAGCCTAGTCTAGCTCTAGTCTATAGTCTAGTCTATAGTCTAGTCTATAGTCTAGTCTATAGTCTAGTCTATAGTCTAGTCTATAGTCTAGTCTATAGTCTAGTCTATAGTCTAGTCTATAGTCTAGTCTATAGTCTAGTCTATAGTCTAGTCTATAGTCTAGTCTATAGTCTAGTCTATAGTCTAGTCTATAGTCTAGTCTATAGCCTAGTCTATATTCTAGTCTATATTCTAGTCTATAGCCTAGTCTATAGCCTAGTCTATAGTCTAGTCTATAGTCTAGTCTATAGTCTAGTCTAGTCTAGTCTATAGTCTAGTCTATAGTCTAGTCTATAGTCTAGTCTAAAGTCTAGTCTATAGTCTAGTCTATAGTCTAGTCTATAGTCTAGTCTATAGTCTAGTCTATAGTCTAGTCTATAGTCTAGTCTATAGTCTAGTCTATAGTCTAGTCTATAGTCTAGTCTATAGTCTAATCTATAGTCTAGTCTATAGTCTACTCTATAGTCTAGTCTATAGTCTACTCTATAGTCTAGTCTATAGTCTACTCTATAGTCTAGTCTATAGTCTACTCTATAGTCTACTCTATAGTCTAGTCTAAAGTCTAGTCTATAGTCTAGTCTATAGTCTAGTCTATAGTCTAGTCTATAGTCTAGTCTATAGTCTAGTCTATAGTCTAGTCTATAGTCTAGTCTATAGTCTAGTCTATAGTCTAGTCTATAGTCTAGTCTATAGTCTAGTCTTTAGTCTAGTCTATAGTCTAGTCTATAGTCTAGTATATAGTCTAGTCTATAGTCTAGTCTATAGTCTAGTCTATAGTCTAGTCTATAGTCTAGTCTATATTGTAGTCTATAGTCTAGTCTATAGTCTAGTCTATAGTCTAGTCTATAGTCTAGTCTATAGTCTAGTCTATAGTCTAGTCTATAGTCTAGTCTATAGTCTAGTCTATAGTCTAGTCTATAGTCTAGTCTATAGTCTAGTCTATAGTCTAGTCTATAGTCTAGTCTATAGTCTAGTCTATAGTCTAGTCTATAGTCTAGTCTATAGTCTAGTCTATAGTCTAGTCTATAGTCTATTCTATAGGCTAATCTATAGCCTAGTCGATAGTCTAGTCTATTTTCTGGTCTACAGTCTAGTCGCAGGTCTAGTCTATGGTCTTGACTACAGTCTTGTCTATAGTCTCGACTATAGTCAGGTTTAGAGTTTCGACTTTATAGTCTTGACTATATAGTATTATTTTTTCTATTTATTATTATCCCCTACATTACGCTTCTATATAGAACTCCCCTCGAGATTTCACATTATGCGGGTATGATTAATATCAGCAATTTGTTTTAATGCCTGCATATTTTCAATAGTTTTTCATGCTGTTGTTGTTATTTAATTTATTTGTTTTTTTAATTTTCGTTGATGCAAGTGTGATTGTTATCGTAACAAAACCAAAAAAAGTAACAAAATAATACTACACACATAATAAATTATTTTAGTTTAGTTTTTTTGCTGTAACACAAATATAATGCTAAATAGTTGTCTTTTTTCCAACATACAACAATTTAGTTGTATGCAAATTTTATAATACTTTTTACACAGCTTGATTGTTAAGTCTGAGGCATCAGCAGTTGAATTTGTTTGAAAAATAAAACTTATAAATGCTACAACAAAAACAAAACTGTCATTTAATATTTATATTATTATTTATTATATTATTTTAAATATGATGAAGATTTATGGTTTAATGGCATGATGCTAAATAGTGAACAAAAAACTTTTTAGCAAACAAATATTAATAATTTATTAAAAATAAAAAAACTAACAAAACAAAAATACTGTCATACTTTTCACCTTAGAATAAGTTATTTGTTATTTATTCTTTGTTTTTATAATGAATTAATGACATTTTTAAAGGTATGGTTTTTGTTATCTGTTGACTTGTGTTTTTTATTTTAATCTTTATTAATTTGTTTAAATCTCAAACAATTTGTTTCTTTCATTTATATTTTGTTTATAATTTTATGCTCTCTCAGTCACTTGGAAACTAATTTATTCTTTTAGACTAACAATCATGACGTATGAGTAATAAGCCTAAATATTTATATTAAATATTACTCATACGCTACCGTGTTACTCAACTATGTTGATTAGGGTGGCGTGCTGTTTTAAATGCAAAAAAACGATGGATGGTGATTCATTACTATTAGTAGTTGATATCAACAATCGATAGTATAGTCTAAACTAGAATCTCGATTATAGTATTGTCTATAGTTTCATCTGTAGTCTAGACCATAGTGTCTACTGAAGTCTTGTCTATAGTATCGACTATAGTCTTGTCTATAGTATCGACTATAGTCTTGTCTATAGTCTCGACTAGAGTCTTGTCTATAGTCTCGACTAGAGTCTTATCTACAGTCTTGACTACAATCTAGACTGTATTCTTGTCTATAGTCTAGAGTATAGTCTTGTCTATAGTCTGGACTATAGTCTTGTCTATAGTCTGGACTATAGTCTTGTATATAGCCTGGACTATAGTCTGGACTATAGTCTTGTCTATAGTCTGGACTATAGTCTGAACTATAGTCTGGACTATAGTCTGAACTATAGTCTGGACTATAGTCTGAACTATAGTCTGGACTATAGTCTGAACTATAGTCTGGACTATAGTCTGAACTATAGTCTGGACTATAGTCTGAACTATAGTCCGGACTATAGTCTGGACTATAGTCTGAACTATAGTCTGAACTATAGTCTGGACTATAGTCTGAACTATAGTCTGGACTATAGTCTGAACTATAGTCTGGACTATAGTCTTGTCCATAGTCTGGACTATAGTCTGAACTATAGTCTGGACTATAGTCTGAACTATAGTCTTGTTTGTTTTGTCGACTATAGTCTTGTCTATAGTCTGGACTATAGTCTATTCTATAGTCTGGACTAAACTCTGTCTGTAGTCAAGATTATAGTCTTGTCTTTAGTCCGGACTATAGTATTGTCTGTAGTCTTGTCTATAGTATACACTATAGTCTTGTCTGTAGTTTAGACTGTAATCTTGTCCAGACTAGAGTCTTGTCTATAGTCTGGACTATACTCTTTTTGTATTGTCGACTATAGTCTTGTCTATAGTCTCGATTATGTCTTGTGTACACTATAGTCTTGTCTGTAGTCCATACTATAGTCTTGTCTATAGTCCAGATTATAGTTCTGAATATAGTCCAGTCTTGTCTATAGTCCAGACTATAGTCTTGTCTATAGTCTGGACTATAGTGTTGTCTATAGTCTGGACTATAGTCTTGTCTATAGTCTGGACTATAGTCTTGTCTGTTGTCTAGACTATAGTATTGTCTGTTGTCTAGACTATAGTCTTGTTTATAGTCTGGACTATAGTTTTGTCTATAGTCTGGACTGTAGTCTTGTTTATAGTCTATAGTCTGGACTATAGTCTTGTTTATAGTCTATAGTCTGGACTATAGTCTTGTTTATAGTCTATAGTCTGGATTTTAGTCTTGTCTATAGTCTGGACTATAGTCTTGTATATAGTCTGGACTGTAGTCTTGTCTACAGTCTGGACTATAGTCTTGTCTATAGGCTGGACTATAATCTTGTCTGTTGTCTAGACTATAGTCTTGTCTATAGTACTCTTGCCTATGGTCTAGACTGTAGTCTTGTCTATAGTCTAGACTATAGTCTGAGTATTGTCCATAGTCTAGGCTATAGTCTTGATTATAGTCTTGTCTATAGTCTCCAATATAGTCTTGTCTATAGTCTCGACTATAGTCTTGTATATAGTCTCGACTATAGTCTTGTATATAGTCTCGACTATAGTCTTGTCTATAGTCTCGACTATAGCCTTGTCTATATATATTTACCAAGCCTGTTTGCTAATAAAGCATTCAAAATGTTTTGAATTTATACTTGAACCATTTGTAGTTTTCCCATCCCTGATATTGTTTAAATAAATATTTTGATGATGTCTTTCAATTACATATTTATTTTGTTCTTTATTCACTTCTATATATTTATTCACTCCATGATAAATGCTCTATTTAATAAATTTTAAATTGTTAATTTTTCAAAGCACCCAAAATACAGTGTGGTGGTATATTGAAAAATTTTGTCAAAAACAAAAAGAAATTTGTTATGGCTTCTAAAAGATTAGTAACATTTTACAGCTTTAAAAGCTTAAAAAATATTCCTTTATTTTTTACAAAATATTCTTACAACTTTATAAGATTTTTTCATAGCACCGTTCTTAAGAAAAAAAAAACTCTCTCTAGCATCATCAGGCAAAATTCTTTTGCAAATATATATATTCCATTGATCGTCTTGCACTGATTCATTCTTCGATTTGTTTAAATTTAAGAATACTGCTGTTTAATTTGTTTATTTATTTTCTCTGTTAGAAAATTTGTTGAAAATCTTATTGTTGCTCCTTTATTAGTATTATTATCATTGAAGACGTCAAAATAAATTAAATTTACGTCACTTTTTAAACAACAACAAAACATTTTCTTGTCGATAGCTCCATAATCGCATATAGCGTCTGAAATGGTATGGAAAAATAATTGGGAGTGAAAAACATTTTTGAAAACGTAATAATAATAACAATGATCAACACAAAGAGCTACTTACTGATTATTATGATCTTTTGATGTGTGTGATCTTCACTTAGCACAAAGAAGTGAAAGTTTTTCTTTGAATAGGTCGTGGGTTTTGGTGGATAAACAAAAAAAAAGAGTGCGTGAGTGGTTCAACAAATAGAGAATGCGGTGGGTTTGTATATATACTAAAGACGTCATTGATAATTGTTTATGATCCGTCAGAATATAAAGATTTTTTCCACTAATGAAATCGAAAAAGATTTTGAAATAATTGATTTTGAGTCAAAAGTATTCAGAATTTAAAAAATCTCTCTATTATCTTGATTGCCATTTTAAATAAACTCTTTGCAAAACTTGAATCCCTACCTAAGGCATTAAATTCAATAGAACATGAACCAGTTATATATAAAAAAGCTTTATGAAAAATTCTAAATTATAACTAGTATGAAAAATAAAGCTAAATTTGTTCCAATTAAACATAATTATAAGTAATCTATAATTATAAAAAGCTCCAAATTTCAAACGATTAAAACTTGAAAATTGCAAATCAGTCATTGTAAAAGCTTCTTATAATGTATATTTATTTATTATAAACAAAAAATTGCATGAATTATAAAAGAATCAATATAAAATGATTAAAATATGAACTGATTATAAATAAATTGCATGAAAATACATAAATCAGTCATTATGAAAAAGCTCCGTTTTAGCTTAGAAGCTAAAATGTAAATTGATTAACAAATAATTGCATGAAATATTAAACAGTAGAAGAGCTTAAAATGTGATCCCGTATAGAATTGCATGAATTTTGAAAAAAAGCTTGAATAAAACGGTTGATCCTTATTATATTTATTTTATTATTCTATTTTAAAAAAAGCTCTTAAAATAAGCTTAAAAAGTAAAGTAAACTGGAATCAAGTGTAAAATTGTTACAAATACTAATTGTATGAAATTTTTACCAGTAAAAGAGCTTAAAATGTGATCCCGTGTAGAATTGCATGAAGTTTGAAAAAAGCTTAAAATATAAAACGGTTGATCCTTAAATATTATTATATTTATTCTTAAAATATGTATAAATACAATTAATTATTTTATTTTAAAAAAAGCTCTAGACTAGAATATATTATAGACTTGACTATAGACTAGACAATCGACTAGACTCTAGACTAGACTATAGACTTGTGTGTACTATAGATAACTCTAGACTTGTCTGTAGACTAGACTATAGACTTGTGTGTACTATAGATAACTCTAGACTTGTCTGTAGACTAGACTATAGATTAGACTTGCCTATAGACTAGACTATAGATCAGACTTGGCTATAGACTAGACTATAGATTAGACTTGGCTATAGACTAGACTATAGACTAGACTATAGACTAGACTATAGACTAGACTATAGACTAGACTATAGACTAGACTATAGACTAGACTATAGACTAGACTATAGACTAGACTATAGACTAGATTATAGACTAGACTATAGACTAGACTATAGACTAGACTATAGACTAGACTATAGACTAGACTATAGACTAGACTATAGACTAGACTATAGACTAGACTATAGACTAGACTATAGACTAGACTATAGACTAGACTATAGACTAGACTATAGACTAGACTATAGACTAGACTATAGACTAGACTATAGACTAGACTATAGACTAGACTAGACTATAGACTAGACTATAGACTAGACTATAGACTAGACTATAGACTAGACTATAGACTAGACTATAGACTAGACTATAGACTAGACTATAGACTAGACTATAGACTAGACTATAGACTGGACTATAGACTAGACTATAGACTAGACTATAGACTGGACTATAGACTAGACTATAGACTGGACTATAGACTAGACTATAGACTAGACTATAGACTATACTATAGACTGGACTATCGCCTAGACTATAGACTAGACTATAGACAAAACTATAGACTGGACTATAGACTAGTCTATAGACTAGACTATAGACTAGACTATAGACTAGACTTTAGACTAGGCTATAGTCTATAATAGTCTATATACTATAGTATAGACTAGTCTATAGTCTAGTCTATAGTCTAGTCTATAGTCTAGTCTATAGTCTAGTCTATAGTCTAGTATATAGTGTAGTATATAGTCTAGTCAATAGTCTAGTCTATAGTATAGTCTATAGTCTAGTCTATAGTCTAGTCTATAGTTTAGTCTATAGTCTAGTCTAGTCTATAGTTTTGTCTATAGTCTAGTTTATAGTTTTGTCTATAGTCTAGTCTATGATCTACTCTATAGCCTAGTCTGCAGTCTAGTCTATAGTCTAGTCTATAGAATATATACTAGACTATAGACTAGACTATAGTATATATATAGTCTTGTATATAGTCTAGTCTTGTATATAGTATAGCCTATAGTTTAGTCTATTGTCTAGTCTAAAGGCTAGTCTATATTCTAGTCTATGGTCTAATGTATAGTATAGTATATAGTCTAGACTATAGTCCAGCCTATAGTCTAGTCTATAGTCTAGTCTGCTAAATTAGTTATATACTATTATTTATACATATTATATTTAGTCCTTAAAATATTTATTTATAATAATTTTATTTAAAAAAAGCTCTACAAATATGCTTAAAAAGCTAAGGAAGACTGGTTTGCATTAGATTGCATGAAATCTTATACAGTTATCGCAAAGAAGTTTAAACGGTTAATCCTTCATCCTTGAAAATCATTCATCCTTGAAAATCATTCATCCTTGAAAAATTTACCGATCACTAATTGGCGGGTTCATGATGACAAATTAACCGATCACAAGTTAATTTAGTATAGCATGTTGAGAAATGAACCGATCGTGGATTTATTAGCGAGAATTCAATTAAAATAACACGAATAAAATGAATCGATTACTAATTGGCAGGATCTTTGGTATGAAAAATGTACCGATCGTGAGTTAATTTACAGTTGCATGATGAAAATCATCTATTCATGGGTTGATAAGCAAGAATGAACCGATCAACTGAAAATAACTTGTTGAAAAAATTAACTTGATCGTGAGTTTATTTAGAATAGAGTAATAACGTGCACATTTATGAATACTTCTATAATATTTGGGAGGGTTAGTGGGATTCATAAAAAAAAACTCATGACATTGTGAAAAACAAGCAACAAAAACGGAAAATTTGCCTTTTTAAGGATAATTATATGTGTGTGAGGCTTTAATATCTAAACCAAAGTTTAAATATATTAACGCTTAAAGTGTTTTCTATTAAAAACTTTTTCAATTTCGGCAAAAACTTAAATAGTTTTAAAATTATATTAATTTTTGTAAAATATGACCTAAATTAATATCAATCATACGCCACCTTATACAAAAAAATGTTTAACATTTAAATATAAACATTTCAAATGCAAATAAATGCCAACGAATTTATAATTGAAAGCAGAAATTTGTTTATTCTTTAAAAATAAAATAGCACAACTAAAAATATGCATAAATTTGTTTTTATCCATAAGATTAATTATGTGCTAATTAAACAAAATTTTTACAAGAATCCAGAAAATATTTTGGAATTTTTACATTATACAAATGTTTAGAACAACTCGGGCATAAGTAAGCAATTGAGTTGTAAAGCCATAATAAATCATTTTGGTTTAATAATATGAATTTATTCCATAAAAACACACATTTGAAATGTTTCGAAAAAATTATTTTTCCAATTGATCATTTCTAAAACTATTGCGGTCAGTGGTGGAGAATTGAATTGAATGACTTGACTGAGTGAGTGAGTGGTCAATCTCACATAATATTTATACGTTTATAAACAACTAATAAATATTGAGATTTTCGAATATATCAATTGTTATTTTACATTTGTTTGTTGTTTTCTAAATATGCAAATGTTATGAAATTAATTTAAATAAAACAAAATAAAATAAATAATATGTAGAATTTAAAATGAATTATTAAAACGATTAAAATCAAATAATAATAAAATGCACTCTCAGATTAAAATTTTCATTAACTGACATCATCTAAGTAAAAATATGAAATTGTATCATATTTTTTTTTTTATTCTAAAAAGAGTCATTAGGGGCTGGTGAAAAAAAAGGTTTACACCCTTTTGAGCTGGTTGCTGTTCATATTGTTTGTGGGTTTAATAATAGGTTTGTTGTAACATTTACAAATCGATCATCGCTGATCGGTTTATTTCGAATAACATGGAAAATAAACCGTTAATCTGTTCATTAAGAATAACATGAAAATAAACCGATCTTAGATTCATTTTGAATCACATCTTCAGAGAAGTCGTTCAGCAAATTATGATATATGAAAAATGAACTGATCATCACTTTTTACAATGATGAAAAATGAACCGATCAATAATTGCCGAGTTCATGATGAAAAATTAATCGATCGTGAGTTCATTAGAATGAAAAATTAACTGACCATGAGTACTTTTAGAATAGCGATAAGAAATGAACCAACCGATCGCGGGTTCATTACCATGACAAATTTAGCGATCGAGGATTCAATTAAAATAGCACCATGACAAATTTAACCGATCACTAATTGGAGGGTTCATGAGGAAAACTTAACCGATCGCGAGTACATTTAGAATAGCATGATGAAAAATGCACCGATCGCGGGTTCATTAACATGAAAAATTAAGCGATCGAGGATTCAATTCAAGTAGCATGATATAAAATAAACCGGTGACTAATTGACGCGTTCATGATGAAAAACTAAGTAATCACAACTTTATTTAGAATATCGTTATCAGAAATTAACCGATCTCGGCTTTATTAGCATGAAAAATTAAGCGATCGAGCATACAATTAAAGTAGGCATGATATAAAATGAACCATTCACTAATTGACGGGTTCATGATGAAAAACTAAGTGATCGCGAGTTCATTTTAAATAGCATTATAAGAAATGAACCGATCGCGAACCGATCGAGCATCCAATTAAAGTAGGCATGATATAAAATGAACCATTCACTAATTGACGGGTTCATGATGAAAAACTAAGTGATCGCGAGTTCATTTTAAATAGCATTATGAGAAATGAACCAATCGCGGGTTTATTGGCATTTAAAATTAAGTGATTGTGGCTTCAATTAAAGTAGCATGATTTAAAATGAACCAGGCACTAATTGGTTACGTTCATGATGAAAAACTAAGTGATCGCGAGTTTATTTAGAATATTGTTATCGCAAATAAACTGCTCGAGTTTTTATTGGTATGAAATATAAAGCGATCGAGGATTCAATTAAAGTAGCATGATATAAAATGAACTAGTGACTAATTGACACGTTCATGATGAAAAACGAAGTGATCGCGAGTTTATTTAGAATATCGTTATCACAAATAATTTTATTTGTTAGCATAAAAATTAAGCGATCGAGGCTTCAATTAAAATATTATGATAAAAGTGAACCGATTACTACTTAGCAGGCTATATTTATTAACCGATCGCGAGTTCATTTAGAAAAAAACGTGATGTAAAATGTAGCGTTCGCACAATGAAACGATCGAGAATTCAATTAAAAGAGCATAATGAAAACCTGAGCGATCATTTTTTAGAGGGTTTATGATGAAAAATTAACCGATCGCGATTTCAATTCGAATAGCATGATGAGAAATGAACCGATCGCGCATTCATTAGCGTGAAAAATAAAGCAATCGAGAATACAATTAAATAAGCATGATGAATAATTAACCGATCACAAATTAACCGATCGCGAGTTAATTTAGTATAGCATGATGAAAAATTTAACGATCGCGGCTTAACATACAATAGAATAGTAAAAAATTTAAGCGATCGTAAGTTAATTTAGAATATTATGATGAAAAATTATCTAATCATGGTTGATAAGTAAAATTAACCGATCGCAGGTCAATTTAGAATAGCATGACTAAAAATTTACCGATCGTGGATTATTTTAAAACATGATCAAAAAAAAAAAATGAACTGATCACGAGTTCATTTAGAATAACATAATAAAAATGAAGCGATTGTAACTCTGCTTAGAATCAAATAATGAATCGTAGGTTAATCGCAGGTTCTTTGAAGATCATGATGATCATAATGAAAAATGAACTTTTAAAATAGAATGATGAAAAGTTTATCATCAGTTCATTTAGATTTGTTTGATCAATATCGATCACTAATTCACTTAAAAAGTATGAACATTAACAGTTTTTTATCATAATCGTTATAACCTCAACCCAACATCACTATCTGACGGTCTGTCTTGCTTACAACCTGTTGATAGGTACACTATTGTTTGTGTATCACTATTTGATTTTTTTTTTTTTTTTTGTTTTCAATACTAATTATTGTATTAACAAATGTTTTGTTGCTTGTTATTAGTTTTGAGTTGTGTCCACCTTGTAAATTGTTTAAAATGTTAAAATTTATTCACTGATTAAATTGTCAATCATGTTTTTTTGATGATGATTAATTGCTTTTAGTGTCAATACTTGTCGTACGTCTCCCTTCAATGACTTGACTGAGTGGCTGACTGACTAACTGCCAACCAGCTTGGGTTAAGTTATGACTGAGACACTCTCATTCTTTTTGTGTGTTTGTGTGAGAGATTGTTAAATCATTCATTAACAAACCGTTCAAGAAAAAAAGGTAGTGTCTGTGCCATTCGTTCCTCATGTCTCTGTGGGTGCTTATGCAAGGAAATGTTTTATATTAAAGCACGACTTTTCTTTTTTTCTTCCCCTGAATAAAAATGAAAAGTTTAGAAATAAAATCAGTAAAAATGCAAATAACTTATAGTTAAATATTTGCATTATTAAATACTGTGTGTAGTATTCATATTAGCATATTAGTAGTATGTCATATTAGCACCCACCTTAGAGTTTGTCATCATATACCTCTACCTAGAGGCCTTGCTCTAGCCAGCCAGCCAGCCACTTAGTCAGTCAGTCAACTGAATTGAACCAATCAACCAAGCCACACCATACACAGTAAAACACAAACCACACCCACTAATTGTTAAGGTAAATCACGTAAGTCACGTGCAACGACAAAATGACACTTTCATTAGAATTTGAAATTTAATTCCTAAATATTTCATTAAATGCGTGAATGTATTTCTTTCCTATGTATTTCATTTTAAAGGGAAATTAAAATTTTCTTTAGAATTTTTTTTTTCTTCCAACAGGGAGAAATTAATGAGAGTTTTCCAATTAACTTTGTGTAATGTTTATAATAGTTTTATTATATGCATGATTTAGTGCAGATCAGAAGGAAGGTAGACTACTGATCATTATGTAATCAAATGGTGTTTTAATATATTATAATGTTCTCTTCATTTTTTTGTACTATATTAAATGAACCTTCTATGATCAGTTCATTTTTCAATCATCCAATGAACCGATCACAGTTTTTATTAAACAAATGAAGAGGTGATCGCTTCTTAATGAGTTGATATCTATTCATTTTCCATCGTGAGTTCATTTAGAATAGTATGAAGAAAAACTAACTGATCGCTTGTTTATTAGCATGAAAAACTAAGTGATCGGGAATTTATTTACAAAAGCATGATGAAAAATGAACTGATCGTTACTTGGCGAGTTTATGATAAAAAATTAAACGATCGCGAGTTTAATTTGGAAAATGAACTGATCGCTTGTTTATTAGCATGAAAAACTGAGCAATTTAGGATTCAATTAAAAAAGCATGATGAACAACGAACCGATCACTAATTGACGGGTCCATCAGCATGAAAAATTAACCGATCGAGACTTCATTTAGAATAACATGATGAAAAACTAACCGATCGCTTGTTTATTGGCATGAAAAATTTAACGATCGAGGATTTTATTAAAAAAGCATTATGAAAAATGAATTGATCACTACTTGGTGAGTTCATGATGAAAAATTAAACGATCGCGAGTTTATTTAGAATAGCATAATGAAAAATGAACCGATCGCTTGTTTATTAGCATGAAAAATTAAGCGATCGAGGATTTTAAAAAGCATGATGAAAAACGAACCGATCACTAATTGAAGGGACCGTCAGCATGAAACATTAAGCGATCGAGAGTTCATTTAGAATAGCATGATGACAAACTAACTGAACGCTTGTTTATTAGCATGAAAAATTAAGTGATCGAGAAATTATTTACAAAAGCATGATGAAAAATGAACTGATCGTTACTTGGCGAGTTTATGATAAAAAATTAAACGATCGCGAGTTTAATTTGGAAAATGAACTGATCGCTTGTTTATTAGCATGAAAAACTAAGCAATCGAGGATTCAATTAAAAAAGCATGATGAAAAACGACCCGATCACTAAGTGACGGGTCCATCAGCATTAAAAATTAACCGATCGCGTGTTCATTTAGAATAGCATGATGACAAACTAACCGATCGCTTGTTTATTGGCATGACATATTAAACGATCGAGAATTTATTAAAAAAAGCATGATGAAAAATGAACTGATCTCTAATTGATAGGTTCATGATGAAGAATTAACCGATCACTAGTTCATTTAGAATGGCATTACGAGTAATGAACCAATCGCTTGTTTATTAGCATAAAAAATTAAGCGATCGAGGATTCAATTAAACAAACATGATGAAAAACGAACCGATCGCTAATTGATTAGTTCATTTAGAATAGCATGATGAGAAATGAAGCGATCGATTGTTCATTAGCATGAAAAATTAAGCGATCGTAGATTCCGATCACTTGTTTATTAGTGATCGAGGATTCAATTAAAACAGCATGATGAAAAACGAACCGATGGCGGGTTCATGATGAAGAATTAATTGATCGCGAGTTCATTTACAAAGCATGATAAGAAATGAACCGATCGTTTGTTTATTAGCATGAAAAATTAAACGATCGATGGTTCAATTAAAAAAACACGATGAATAATGAACCGATCATTACTTGACAGGTTCATGATAAGCAAAATTATCGATCGCGAGTACATTTAGAATAACGTGATAAGAAAAGATCCAATCGCTTGTTTATTAGTATGAAAAATTAAACGATCGAGGATTCAGTTAAATCAAGGATCGGTATAGAAATCAAATCCTATTTACTCAGTTTATATACAATAACTTAAATTGTTAATTTCTCTTAAATATTCCTCAAGATCAACAATAATTTTATTGTCAACATTAAAAACAATTTTTATGTTGTCAACTATTTTATTTAACACTTGTTTATTACAACTTATTTCGATCAGAAAAATGCCATAAACTTTAATATTTAATATGTTTATGATTGCTGCAAGATGAAATTTATTCCAATACAATTGTTTTGCATATCATGATCATTGTGTTTTAAATTGACAATGCTTGACTTGATTCCATAAACGGAATAACAACAATTATGAACGATCTATAAGTCACTCTACAAAACGAACAAATTGAAAATCGTTTATATAAAAAAGGAGATCATTCATTGATCATAATGAAAAGATCATGAATGAAAATATTTCCTAAATTTCTTATCTTGTTCGAAAAAGAAAAAAAGATCGTCAATTGATCGTACAAAAACGATCGTTCATTGAAAGGCCAAGAGAAGAGATGATCCACCGTTATCCCAATGATAGTTTTGACGTTCGATAAAATTATATGAAATTGTCCATTTAGCATGCATTATATGCCTCTCTTGTCAATCCAAAAATTGATCAGTAACTGCCATCGTTTTTCACACTTTACACCAAACAATCATGTTAATTTAATGTTGTTTAATGTTTTCATTACAGTTTTTTTTTTATAGAAATTTATGAATGCAAAATGTTCATCTTTGACAGCAAAATAACAACTTACAACTCATATGCATTTCAATTGATTTTGAAATTCATATGAATTGTGATGTTTTATTGACCTTCTCTCGTGATCGTGCTGATGTGACAATGACATTTAAAGAATTTCTGCAGACATTATGTGATGTTTTGTGCAGATATAAGGAAATAGTTTTCAATGTTAATAATAACATACAAGGAAAATTAAGAGAGGATTACAATGAAAATGATCATATCAATGATCTTGACATTCTGGATCATTATTGAACATAACAATGAAATAAAATCAAAATAATTCTATTGTGATAGAACAAACATGTAGGGATCTTTCTAATATTAACATTTCCTGTACTCCCTAGTAGGGTTCTATAAATCGACTTTCGAATTATCGAACAATTGACTTTTTGTCGAAAAAAGTCGAAGTCGACTATTGTGTTCCAAAAAAGTCAATAACTCGACTATCGTCTGTGAAAAAAGTCGACTTTGTTAATAAAAGTCGAAAAGTCAGAAAGTCGAAAACTCGAAAATTGTAGAAAAAAGTAAAAAATAGTCGAAAATTTAAAAAAAGTGGAAAAATAAGTCAAAAACTCTAAAATAGTCGGAAAAACTCGAAAAAAGTAGACAAGTCGAAAAAAGTCGAAAAGTCGACTATTTATAAAATACTTATAGTCTAAAAGTCGACTTTTAATTAAATGAAAAAAGTCGAACACTCGAAAATTGTAGAAAAAAGTAAAAAGTAGTCGAAAATTTTAAAAAAGTGGAAAAATAAGTCAAAAACTCTAAAATAGTCGGAAAAACTCGAAAAAAGTAGACAAGTCGAAAAAAGTCGACTATTTATAAAATACTTATAGTCTAAAAGTCGACTTT
>NW_023997043.1:0-27699 GCF_015586225.1 Lucilia sericata
GACTATAGACTAGACTATAGACTAGACTATAGACTAGACTATAGACTAGACTATAGACTAGACTATAGACTAGACTATAGACTAGACTATAGACTAGACTATAGACTAGACTATAGACTAGACTATAGACTAGACTATAGACTAGACTATAGACTAGACTATAGACTAGACTATAGACTAGACTATAGACTAGACTATAGACTAGACTATAGACTAGACTATAGACTAGACTATAGACTAGACTATAGACTAGACTATAGACTAGACTATAGACTAGACTATAGACTAGACTATAGACTAGACTATAGACTAGACTATAGACTAGACTATAGACTAGACTATAGACTATAGACTAGACTATAGACTAGACTATAGACTAGACTATAGACTAGACTATAGACTAGACTATAGACTAGACTATAGACTAGACTATAGACTAGACTATAGACTAGACTATATGCTATGCTAGACTTAAGATTAGACATTTTTAATTATTTCAAATGATTGGGAAAATGCCAATCTCCAAACGTTGGTTAAAAATCTCTAAATTTTCCGTTAACCGCTAAAACGCACTTTTTCCCGCAATTGCCATTTCAGAGACGTCAGATCTGAAGGGAAAATCGTGAGATTGGCAACACTGGTTTTGCAGTTGAAGCATCTTACAATTGCCACCATAATTATTACATACTTCCATACTTTTATATTGTATCCTTGAATGAATGTATAAATAGCGTATAGAAGACAGATTAGGCAAGCAGAGTAGTTGTAGCTAGTTAAAAAGTGCTTAATTGTCGGCTCCAAATGCTAGAATCTTTATTTGTTTGTTTGTCGTGGACTTTTTTCAGCTTTATCACAAGCAAAAAGGATTATCGTCGAACTATTAATGTAATAAATACTCTTCTTTCTTCTTCTTAAAAAAGCGCATAGTTTATGAGCATGAAAGTATGGAATACTTTTCTTCTCTTTCCTCTCACTACAAATGTCTTCAAAACGTTTTTAATTATTCTATGAGTTTGAATATTCATTTTGTTTTGAAAATATGCAATAAAAAATTGCTTTAAAACATTCAGTTTGATAACTTGAGAAAATACGCTTCAGTTTTGTGTGCTTCCTAAAGCTGCGGAATGATAAGCTGCAGTGTAAGAAGAAAACAGGACAATTTTCTTTAAGGAAAGAGATTAGTCAAATGATTTAGGAGCAGCTATGGAATTTTTTATTAGGAAAACAAATAAATATGGAAAGTAATATAATTTTGTTATCTTGGAGTAGATTTATGGGTGTTGGATGGGAAAAAATTAATATAAAATAGATACACAAGGATAAATAAGGGGCCTAATAGAGAAATGGCACTAGATCTGTAATATGCAAATAATTATGTACTAAATCGAAAACTTAATGCATCCAAAACTTATTCCGTAAAATTGTGAATAACATCAGCTCATACTTTACCATAGCTGCCTTCAGAAAATTCATTGAGGATCGGTCCATAATTGACCTCATATAACCCCTCTTACAGAAAATCTAGTTTTTGTCAATTATTACATCACTTTTTAATTCTTTAATAGGCAAAGACCTCGTTTAGCAAGCGAAGCCATCACTTTTCTCATAATTAGCATTTAGCCGACCGATATTCAAAGTGTTGATCCCCTTCCCCGTACGTTCCCCCAACAATCGATTATTCGCATCGGAATCACTCGGAGCTCATCGAACAACATCCGAGGATTGTTAACTCAGCTACACCGACTTTACACTTGTGTATTTCCTATTCTTCTTTTTTCTTTGAAGACGCAGACCATCCCTTTTAAAATCCGTATTCTATTGGTCCGTGCCAGACCAATCACAACAACCCATACCCAAAGGGATTGCTGTTAAGTTAGGTGTTGCCGAAACTAGGCAGTACAACGTGTACTTTCCGCCTGTCAACAGCTTAACTGTAGGCTATCGACCATACACCAAATTCCTCCTAGATGCTGGTCTGTTAAACTATTCAGATCTATGGACTTTATCGCCTCTGAAATTTCAGACTGTATGACTTCAGAGAGTTTACCAACCGACGAACCAACCCCAGCGATCCCAGAATACAACAACTCAACCAGGGAGATCAGCAAAATTGCGGGAAAAGTAATTAAATCATTTAAAAACATATAACCTCAGCACCGGATCCAGCAAGCTATGGTCCAAAGTCAGTCTCGGTCGAACCCTGCCAAACATGATGAGTCGCGATATTCCTCAACAGAAACACCATTCCGACCTTAAACGGCGCTAGAACTAATTTGCTCGTCAATTTATAGAGCACCCGACATAGACAAGGCGAAAAGGAGTAACTTTAGGGAGGTACACGATCTTCGGGGTTATCAAAGATGCTAAATCATCACCATGTTGAGAAGAATCATACAGACCAACCTACCTCCAGTCTCACAATGCCAAGACACCTGAGACACTACTTTTCCCGGAATTCCAACGACATCCAGCAGTTCATCAAAATGTATTTATATCGTTTAAAACACAGAACAATAGCAGCTTTACCCGCCATCACAACACAAGTTCTCTACGGCTTTAATCATGCCAGACCATGTTATCATGATATCTACGTATGTAATCGTTGTCTTTGAAAATAACATGGTCCATAGCCTAAATTACGTAGGACCATTTTATAGATGTATATGTACTTCAATAATTTTTTTTACATAAGAGTAGTTTTGGGGTTAGTCTGAAGTAATCATGTGTTAATTATGTGGTCCAACGTTAAATGGTACATATTTTTCATAAATATAATAAATCTATACACGAGTATCGTAACCCGAAAACTTAAGGTTGATAGAACTACCTTATGTTTTCGATGTAATAGCTACCTTAAGTTCGATGTGATATTAATCTATTTACCAGTAGAACCCATAAGTAAATGTGTTATGACCGTTTAGAATCTCATAGGCCTATGTCTTCTACAGTTCAATCCAATAAGTGAAACCATAATTGTGTTATGACCGATTATGTCGTATGAGATTAGAAACTCATAAGTTTATGGATTCAACGCTAAGCATGAACGCTTCCAATGTTACTTCATTAACTTGAGTGCATGTCTGACTATCTCAATAGACCTTGATCTGGCGTGAGCTAGTCCCGTTAATCTTTAACCAGTATTATCAAGTTCTAACACTTCTTCTTCCGCAACTATCTTACTACATATACATAGATTGAAACAAATTTGATCACAACTGTATCTAGTCTTTTAAATCGGAATATTGTTGAAGCCGTCCCAACTACATCCAAGGTAGATAGTAAAATACGCCGAAATACTATAAATTTGTAAATTATAAAATTCAAAGGGTATGTAAAAACAAAATTTAAATTTTATTAAAAAAATTCCCCAGAATTCTTTGAGTTCATGATTTGCAGAAACAAATTTTTTCTTGACTTTGCTAAACAAACAATTCTCAAACAATTGTTGCAAATAATATAATGAAATCCATAGTAATAAAAAGAAAACAAATATATATTTAAATATATTTTACGTTCATTTGAGAAAATGTGTAGAAAAAAATATTTTAAGCTCATAAAGTAGAAAAGTATGCAAGTATAGGTTTTGTAAGCATTAAAGCACAGTGGGAATGATTAGAGAAATATTTATATAGTGGTGCAATACATTGAAGCATTGCATTGGTATATTATGACAACCTGACAAATTAGCGTCAAGCTCTGTATTTACGGTGTCCCGACCTTTAACTGAAAATTTTGAGGAATAAAAAGTAGTAGTTATAAAGAACGTTTTGTCTGATTCTTCAGACCTTAACCCGTCCGCTCTTATTTAGAGCATAGGTTTCCAAATTTGGCTTGATTTAAGCGGTTGATTTCCAGCAAGATGGTATAAATTTTACCCACTGTAAAATATAGTATCTGAAATTTCGAATATTTATATTTATTAGGGAGATTTGTTTTACATTTTAAAAATGTATTTTATTTTGTTTAGAATTGTTGTGAAAATATATTTAAAAAATTTAATCTCTGAAATGAAAAGTGATCAGCGATGATTTCTAGTTAGTTAGTTAGTTAGTTATTTAGTTAGTTAGTTAGTTAGTTAGTTAGTAGTAGTTAGTTAGTTAGTTAGTTAGTTAGTTAGTTAGTTAGTTAGTTAGTTAGTTAGTTAGTTCGTTAGTTAGTTAGTTAGTTAGTTAGTTAGTTAGTTAGTAGTTAGTTAGTAGTTAGTTAGTTAGTTAGTTAGTTAGTTAGTTAGTTAGTTAGTTAGTTAGTTTAGTTAGTTAGTTAGTTAGTTAGTTAGTTAGTTAGTTAGTTAGTAGTTAGTTAGTTAGTTAGTTAGTTAGTTAGTTAGTTAGAGTTAGTTAGTTCGTTCGTTCGTTCGTTCGTTCGTTTTCGTTTCGTTCGTTCGTTCGTTCGTTCGTTCGTTTCGTTCGTTTCGTTCGTTCGTTCGTTCGTTCGTTCGTTTTCGTTTTCGTTCGTTCGTTCGTTCGTTCGTTCGTTCGTTCGTTCGTTCGTTCGTTCGTTCGTTCGTTCGTTCGTTCGTTCGTTCGTTCGTTCGTTCTTTCGTTCGTTCGTTTCGTTCGTTCGTTCGTTCGTTCGTTCGTTCGTTCGTTCGTTCTTTCGTTCGTTCGTTCGTTTTCGTTCGTTTCGTTTTTTCGTTCGTTTCGTTCGTTCGTTCGTTCGTTCGTTCGTTCGTTCGTTCGTTCTTTCGTTCGTTTCTTCGTTCGTTCGTTCGTCGTTCGTTCGTTCGTTCGTTGTTCGTTCGTTTCGTTCGTTCGTTCGTTCGTTCGTTCTTCGTTCGTTTCGTTCGTTCGTTCGTTCGTTCTTTCGTTCGTTCGTTCGTTCGTTTTCGTTCGTTTCGTTCGTTCGTTCGTTCGTTCGTTCGTTCGTTCGTTCGTTCGTTTCGTTCGTTCGTTCGTCGTTCGTTCGTTTTCGTTCGTTCGTTCGTTCGTTCGTTTCGTTCGTTCGTTCGTTCGTTCGTTCGTTCGTTCGTTCGTTCGTTCGTTTCGTTCGTTCGTTCGTTCGTTCGTTAGTTCGTTCGTTCGTTCGTTTCGTTCGTTCGTTCGTTCGTTCGTCCTCTCTCTCCCCCCCCCCCCGGCGGCGGAGGCCCGCGCGCGTCCTCCCCCCTCCTCCCTCTCCCTCCTCCCTACCTCCTCCCTCCTCCCTCCCTACTCCTCCCTCCCTCCCTCACTCCTCCCTCCTCCTCCTCCTCTCTCCCTACTCCCTCCTCCCTCCCTCCCTCCCTCCCTCCCCCTCCCTCCTCTCCCTCCTCCCCTCTCCCTCCCTCCCTCCTCTCCCTCCCTCCTCCTCCTCCCTCCCCCTCCTCTACCTACTACTACTACTACTACTCCCTACTACTAACTAACCTCTACTACTACTAACTCTAACTAACTAACACTAACTACTCTAACTACTAACTAACTAACTACTAACTAACTAACTAACTAACTAACTAACTAACTAACTAACTACACTAACTAACTAACTACTAACTAACTAACTACTAACTAACTACTAACTAACTAACTCTAACTAACTAACTAACTAACTACCTAACTAAACTAACTAACTAACTAAACTAACTAACTAACTAACTAACTAACTAACTAACTAACTAACTAACAACTAACTAACTAACTAACTAACTAAACTAACTACTAACTAACTAACTAACCTAACTAACTAACTAACAAACTAACTAAAACTACTAATAACTAACTAACTAACGAACTAACTACGAACTAACTAGCTAACTAACTAAACTAACTAACTAATACTAACTAACTAACTAACTAACTAACTAACTTAACTAACTATCTAACTAACTAAACTAACTAACTAACTAACTAACTAACTACAACTAACTAACGTAAGACTTAACGACTAACTAACTACTACTAACTAACTAACTAACTAACTAACTAACTAACTAACTAACTAACTAACTAACTAACTAAACTAAGCGAACTACTAAACTAACTAAGCCTAACCTAAACTAACTAACTACTAAACTAACTAACTAACTAACTAACTTAACTACTAACTAACACTAACTAACTAACTAACTAACTACTAACTAACTAACTAACTAACTAACTAACTAACTAACTAACTAACTAACTAACTAACTAACTAACTAACTAACTAACTAACTACTAACTAACTACTAACTAACTAACTAACTAACTAACTAACTACTAACTAACTAACTAACTAACTACTAACTAACTAACTAACTAACTACTAACTAACTAAACTAACTAACTACTAACTAACTAACTAACTACTAACTAAACTAACTAACTACTAACTAACTAACTAACTAACTAAACTAACTACTAACTAACTAACTAACTAACTAACTAACTAACTAACTAACTAACTAACTAACTAACTAACTAACTAACTAACTACAACTAACTAACTAACTAACTACCTAACTAACTAACTAACTAAATAACTAACTAACTAACTAACTAGAAATCATCGCTGATCACTTTTCATTTCAGAGATTAAATTTTTTAAATATATTTTCACAACAATTCTAAACAAAATAAAATACATTTTTAAATGTAAAACAAATCTCCCTAATAAATATAAATATTCGAAATTTCAGATACTATATTTTACAGTGGGTAAAATTTATACCATCTTGCTGGAAATCAACCGCTTAAATCAAGCCAAATTTGGAAACCTATGCTCTAAATAAGAGCGGACGGGTTAAGGTCTGAAGAATCAGACAAAACGTTCTTTATAACTACTACTTTTTATTCCTCAAAATTTTCAGTTAAAGGTCGGGACACCGTAAATACAGAGCTTGACGCTAATTTGTCAGGTTGTCATAATATACCAATGCAATGCTTCAATGTATTGCACCACTATATAAATATTTCTCTAATCATTCCCACTGTGCTTTAATGCTTACAAAACCTATACTTGCATACTTTTCTACTTTATGAGCTTAAAATATTTTTTTCTACACATTTTCTCAAATGAACGTAAAATATATTTAAATATATATTTGTTTTCTTTTATTACTATGGATTTCATTATATTATTTGCAACAATTGTTTGAGAATTGTTTGTTTAGCAAAGTCAAGAAAAAATTTGTTTCTGCAAATCATGAACTCAAAGAATTCTGGGGAATTTTTTTAATAAAATTTAAATTTTGTTTTTACATACCCTTTGAATTTTATAATTTACAAATTTATAGTATTTCGGCGTATTTTACTATCTACCTTGGATGTAGTTGGGACGGCTTCAACAATATTCCGATTTAAAAGACTAGATACAGTTGTGATCAAATTTGTTTCAATCTATGTATATGTAGTAAGATAGTTGCGGAAGAAGAAGTGTTAGAACTTGATAATACTGGTTAAAGATTAACGGGACTAGCTCACGCCAGATCAAGGTCTATTGAGATAGTCAGACATGCACTCAAGTTAATGAAGTAACATTGGAAGCGTTCATGCTTAGCGTTGAATCCATAAACTTATGAGTTTCTAATCTCATACGACATAATCGGTCATAACACAATTATGGTTTCACTTATTGGATTGAACTGTAGAAGACATAGGCCTATGAGATTCTAAACGGTCATAACACATTTACTTATGGGTTCTACTGGTAAATAGATTAATATCACATCGAACTTAAGGTAGCTATTACATCGAAAACATAAGGTAGTTCTATCAACCTTAAGTTTTCGGGTTACGATACTCGTGTATAGATTTATTATATTTATGAAAAATATGTACCATTTAACGTTGGACCACATAATTAACACATGATTACTTCAGACTAACCCCAAAACTACTCTTATGTAAAAAAAATTATTGAAGTACATATACATCTATAAAATGGTCCTACGTAATTTAGGCTATGGACCATGTTATTTTCAAAGACAACGATTACATACGTAGATATCATGATAACATGGTCTGGCATGATTAAAGCCGTAGAGAACTTGTGTTGTGATGGCGGGTAAAGCTGCTATTGTTCTGTGTTTTAAACGATATAAATACATTTTGATGAACTGCTGGATGTCGTTGGAATTCCGGGAAAAGTAGTGTCTCAGGTGTCTTGGCATTGTGAGACTGGAGGTAGGTTGGTCTGTATGATTCTTCTCAACATGGTGATGATTTAGCATCTTTGATAACCCCGAAGATCGTGTACCTCCCTAAAGTTACTCCTTTTCGCCTTGTCTATGTCGGGTGCTCTATAAATTGACGAGCAAATTAGTTCTAGCGCCGTTTAAGGTCGGAATGGTGTTTCTGTTGAGGAATATCGCGACTCATCATGTTTGGCAGGGTTCGACCGAGACTGACTTTGGACCATAGCTTGCTGGATCCGGTGCTGAGGTTATATGTTTTTAAATGATTTAATTACTTTTCCCGCAATTTTGCTGATCTCCCTGGTTGAGTTGTTGTATTCTGGGATCGCTGGGGTTGGTTCGTCGGTTGGTAAACTCTCTGAAGTCATACAGTCTGAAATTTCAGAGGCGATAAAGTCCATAGATCTGAATAGTTTAACAGACCAGCATCTAGGAGGAATTTGGTGTATGGTCGATAGCCTACAGTTAAGCTGTTGACAGGCGGAAAGTACACGTTGTACTGCCTAGTTTCGGCAACACCTAACTTAACAGCAATCCCTTTGGGTATGGGTTGTTGTGATTGGTCTGGCACGGACCAATAGAATACGGATTTTAAAAGGGATGGTCTGCGTCTTCAAAGAAAAAAGAAGAATAGGAAATACACAAGTGTAAAGTCGGTGTAGCTGAGTTAACAATCCTCGGATGTTGTTCGATGAGCTCCGAGTGATTCCGATGCGAATAATCGATTGTTGGGGGAACGTACGGGGAAGGGGATCAACACTTTGAATATCGGTCGGCTAAATGCTAATTATGAGAAAAGTGATGGCTTCGCTTGCTAAACGAGGTCTTTGCCTATTAAAGAATTAAAAAGTGATGTAATAATTGACAAAAACTAGATTTTCTGTAAGAGGGGTTATATGAGGTCAATTATGGACCGATCCTCAATGAATTTTCTGAAGGCAGCTATGGTAAAGTATGAGCTGATGTTATTCACAATTTTACGGAATAAGTTTTGGATGCATTAAGTTTTCGATTTAGTACATAATTATTTGCATATTACAGATCTAGTGCCATTTCTCTATTAGGCCCCTTATTTATCCTTGTGTATCTATTTTATATTAATTTTTTCCCATCCAACACCCATAAATCTACTCCAAGATAACAAAATTATATTACTTTCCATATTTATTTGTTTTCCTAATAAAAAATTCCATAGCTGCTCCTAAATCATTTGACTAATCTCTTTTCCTTAAAGAAAATTGTCCTGTTTTCTTCTTACACTGCAGCTTATCATTCCGCAGCTTTAGGAAGCACACAAAACTGAAGCGTATTTTCTCAAGTTATCAAACTGAATGTTTTAAAGCAATTTTTTATTGCATATTTTCAAAACAAAATGAATATTCAAACTCATAGAATAATTAAAAACGTTTTGAAGACATTTGTAGTGAGAGGAAAGAGAAGAAAAGTATTCCATACTTTCATGCTCATAAACTATGCGCTTTTTTAAGAAGAAGAAAGAAGTATTTATTACATTAATAGTTCGACGATAATCCTTTTTGCTTGTGATAAAGCTGAAAAAAGTCCACGACAAACAAACAAATAAAGATTCTAGCATTTGGAGCCGACAATTAAGCACTTTTTAACTAGCTACAACTACTCTGCTTGCCTAATCTGTCTTCTATACGCTATTTATACATTCATTCAAGGATACAATATAAAAGTATGGAAGTATGTAATAATTATGGTGGCAATTGTAAGATGCTTCAACTGCAAAACCAGTGTTGCCAATCTCACGATTTTCCCTTCAGATCTGACGTCTCTGAAATGGCAATTGCGGGAAAAAGTGCGTTTTAGCGGTTAACGGAAAATTTAGAGATTTTTAACCAACGTTTGGAGATTGGCATTTTCCCAATCATTTGAAATAATTAAAAATGTCTAATCTTAAGTCTAGCATAGCATATAGTCTAGTCTATAGTCTAGTCTATAGTCTAGTCTATAGTCTAGTCTATAGTCTAGTCTATAGTCTAGTCTATAGTCTAGTCTATAGTCTAGTCTATAGTCTAGTCTATAGTCTAGTCTATAGTCTAGTCTATAGTCTAGTCTATAGTCTAGTCTATAGTCTAGTCTATAGTCTAGTCTATAGTCTAGTCTATAGTCTAGTCTATAGTCTAGTCTATAGTCTAGTCTATAGTCTAGTCTATAGTCTAGTCTATAGTCTAGTCTATAGTCTAGTCTATAGTCTAGTCTATAGTCTAGTCTATAGTCTAGTCTATAGTCTAGTCTATAGTCTAGTCTATAGTCTAGTCTATAGTCTAGTCTATAGTCTAGTCTATAGTCTAGTCTATAGTCTAGTCTATAGTCTAGTCTATAGTCTAGTCTATAGTCTAGTCTATAGTCTAGTCTATAGTCTAGTCTATAGTCTAGTCTATAGTCTAGTCTATAGTCTAGTCTATAGTCTAGTCTATAGTCTAGTCTATAGTCTAGTCTAGTCTATAGTCTAGTCTATAGTCTAGTCTATAGTCTAGTCTATAGTCTAGTCTATAGTCTAGTCTATAGTCTAGTCTATAGTCTAGTCTATAGTCAAGTCTATAGTCTAGTCTATAGTCTAGTCTACAGTCTAGTCTAGAGTCTAGTCTATAGAGTCTAGTCTATAGTCTAATCTATAGTCTAGTCTATAGTCTAGTCTATAGTCTAGTCTATAGTCTAGTCTATAGTCTAGTCTATAGTCTAGTCTATAGTCTAGTCTATAGTCTAGTCTATAGTCTAGTCTATAGTCTAGTCTATAGTCTAGTCTATAGTCTAGTCTATAGTCTAGTCTATAGTCTAGTCTATAGTCTAGTCTATAGTTTAGTCTATAGTCTAGTCTTTAGTCTAGTCTATAGTCTAGTCTATAGTCTAGTCTATAGTCTAGTCTATAGTCTAGTCTATAGTCTAGTCTATAGTCTAATCTATAGTCTAATCTATAGTCTAATCTATAGTCTAGTCTATAGTCTAGTCTGTAGTCTAGTCTATAGTCTAGTCTATAGTCTAGTCTATAGTCTAATCTATAGTCTAGTCTATAGTCTAGTCTATAGTCTAGTCTGTAGTCTAGTCTATAGTCTAGTCTATAGTCTAGTCTATAGTCTAGTCTATAGTCTAGTCTATAGTCTAGTCTATGGTCTAGTCTATGGTCTAGTCTAGTGTCTAGTCTATAGTCTAGTCTATAGTCTAGTCTATAGTCTAGTCTGTAGTCTAGTCTGTAGTCTAGTCTAGTCTATAGTCTAGTCTGTAGTCTAGTCTATAGTCTAGTCTATAGTCTAGTCTATAGTCTAGTCTGTAGTCTAGTCTATAGTCTAGCCTATAGTCTAGTCTATAGTCTAGTCTAGTCTATAGTCTAGTCTAGTCTAGTCTAGTCTATAGTCTAGTCTAGTCTATAGTCTAGTCTATAGTCTAGTCTAGTCTATAGTCTCGTCTAGTCTAGTCTAGCCTAGTCTAGTCTAGTCTAGTCTATAGTCTAGTCTAGTCTATAGTCTAGTCTATAGTCTAGTCTATAGCCTAGTCTATAGTCTAGTCTATAGTCTAGTCTATAGTCTAGTCTATAGTCTAGTCTATAGTCTAGTCTATAGTCTAGTCTATAATCCAGTCTATATTCTAGTCTATAGTCTAGTCTATAGTCTAGTCTACAGTCTAGTCTATAGTCTAGTCCATAGCCAAATTTAAAGTCTAGTCTATAGTCTAGACTACTATCGGTAAATCTTACACTTTCTATCGGTTTTTGTTGATATGTATGTTTAACGGGAAATATTGGCAACACTGTGCAAAACTAAAAATACTATAATTGTTTTCTAAGGAAAATTAAGACTTCATATATTTATTGCCTGCAATTAGTAGCTGTAACAAAGATATACTTATTTAGATAAAGACGCAAGGAAGATCTCAATTAATTTCTTCTGCCTTTCCATTTTCTTGGTTTGAATAACCAAAAATTTGCATTTGGAAGCCACCAAATTTATGGCAATGCAACCAAATGATAAGATTATCAGCGAAAATTATTACTTTAATTGTTAAATAAAAGTTGTAAGTTGAGAAAGCTACCAATTAATGGTCATTATTTGGGAAATGTAATTAAATTGCGAAATAAATAAGTTTGGTAGGAGTTTATTTTTTTTTTATTTTAGTATATTAAAAATATTTGGAAAATTTATTTAAAAACTGCATCTTATTAGCAACCGTCGTAATTGGACTTTACATTGACTACCAGATGCCGTGTCGACAGATGTGGGAATTTCTCCCCAAATTGGGTATTTTAGGTTTTATTTGGGGATTTTTTTTTTTGGAAAAATTAAAAATGCCAAAAAAATAATAAATTCTCTTGAAATGTCAGAAGAGAGCAGGAGCATTCTGCTGTGCACAGAAATTTCGTCAAGCTGTGCACAGAAATATCATTTTTTTCATATGTGCTGCGCCAAATTAAAGTCTCCCTAGGGATACGCAGCAGCCTAGGTCCCATAAGAAATACACGTGTTTGTGCGAGCTTCACAGCCAAATCTGCTAATTCGCAGCAACTTGAAGGATATTATGTTACATTGCGCCATCTATGTTTCATTAAACAATTAAATGTACGCTTATCAAAGACACTTTTTATTGGTTTGTGAAACATGTCTCAGCTATATTCCATGATGATGTTTTTAATGAAACATAGATGGCGCATAATATTGTTCTTTGACAATTCGAAAAGAAACTGTTAGAATATAAAGTTTTCGATAGAAATCTGTTCGAATATAAAGTAGAATAGAAAGATTTCTACGAATAGCTGTTTGAATCGAAGGTTCTTTACAGAAAAGGGATCGAATGGAACGTTTTCTCTGGAAAACTGTTCGAATAGACAATAGAAAACCGTTCGAATATATCGAATAGAAAGTTTTCTATAGACAACTGCTCGAATAGAAAGTTTTCTATAGACAACTGCTCGAATAGAATGTTTTCTATAGACAACTGCTCGAATAGAATGTTTTCTATAGAAAACTGTTCGAATAGAAGGTTTTCAATAGAAAACTGATCGAATATATAGATTTATATAGAAAACTATTAGAATGGGAAATTTTCTACAGGCAACTGATCCAGTAGCAAATCTCCTATAGATAACTGTTCGAATTGAATGTTTCCTATAGAAAACTGTTCTAATATAAAGTGTTTTCAATAGAAAACTGTTCGAATATAAAGTTTTGGATGAAAAAACTATTCGAATATAAAGTTTTCGATAAAAACTGTTCGAATATAAAGTTTTCGATGAAAAAACTATTCGAATATAAAGTTTTCGATAGAAAACTGTTCGAATATAAAGTAAAATAGAAAGAGTTCTACGGAAAGCTGTTTGAATTGAAAATGTTCTACGGAAAACTGATCGCATAGAACGTTTTCTATTGAAAACTTTTCGAATAGAAAGTTCTCTATAGAAAACCGTTTGAAATATAAAGTATGTTCAATCGAAAACTGTTCGATTAGAAAAAATTTTATAGAAAACTTTTCGAATATAAAGTTTTCTATAGAAAACTGTTCGAATATAAACATTTCTATAGAAAACTGTTCGAATATACAGTTTTGTACAGGAAACTGTTTAAATAGAAAGTTTTCAATTGAAAACTGTTCGAATAGAAGGTTTTCTATAGAAAACTGATAGAATAGAAAATTTGCTATTATAGAAAACTGTTTAAATAGAAAGTTTTATGTAAAAAGCTGTTCCAATAGAAAGTTTTATTTAGAAAACTGTTCGAATATATAGTTTTATATATAAAACTTTTCGAATTTAAAGTTTTCTATAGAAAACAGTTCGAATATAAAGTTTTCTATAGAAAACATTTCGAATAAAAAGTTTTCTATAGAAAACAGTTCGAATATATAGTTTTATATAGAAAACATTTTGAACATAAAGTTTTCTGTAGAAAACAGTACGAATAGAAAGACATCTACGGAAAGCTTTTTGAATCGAAATTTTTCTATAAAAAACAGTTCGAAAAGAAAGTATTCTATAAAAAAACTCTTGGATTAAAAAGTTTTCTTTACAAAAATGTACATAAGAAACTATTCTATAGAAACCTGTTTAAACAGAAAGTTTCCTATTGAAAACTGTGCTATAAGAAAAATGTTCGTATAGAAAGCCTTTAAGAGAAAACTGTTCGAATATAAAGCTTTCTATAAAAAAGGTTCAAATAGAAAATTTTCTATAGAAAAATATTCGATAAATGGTTTTTATAGAAAACTATTCAAATAGAAAGATCTCTGTAGGAAACAGTTCGAATAGAAAGTATTCTGTAGAAAATATAGAAACTTTTCTATAAAGAATGATTACTATAGAAAACATTTGTTCTAAAGAATCTTAAAAATCCGTTCTTTTTTAACAAAAAATGACTTACTGTACAACTTAAATATATTTTTTTATTAAAAATAAATATTTATTTTGAGATTTACTCTTTTGATGTTAGCTGCCAATAATTTATATGCATATAAATCTTCTAATTTATGTATTTTTAAATACACCAGCTAGAGTCATATTGACATTTATAATAAAACCAGCGTGTCATCCAAGCATTACGTTTTGTCATATTTTGTACTTCTGTTGCAATATCAAAGTTCTCTGGTTGTAACTGCAAAATATTAATGTCAAGTAAATATTAATTATTAGATTTTTAATTAAATAAATTAAACATGCTCACAATTGGTTTGGGAAATATACGTTTCATGCTGATTCTATGTAAATGTTCATGATGTGCCTTTTCCAATATTTCATATTCACTGCCACTAAGACAAGGTAAACACAAATCACATTCCCGACTATTGCAGGATTTATCACAGCCTTGATCAGCGCAATCGTTAATATTTGTAGCTAAATTTTTTTCGGATGTTATCATTTCTCTGACTTCCTCAGAACTAAAAATAAGAAAAATTTCCTCAATTAAAAAAAATTATAAATCAATTAAAATTATTTGTTTTACCTCTCCTGAAGAGTTCTGTTTTGCAAAGGCGAGCCTATGCCCACCATATTCATAACACTGTATAAAATTTGTTCATACAGCAGAGAATTGGGCTTAAAGTGGGCCGACGAGAGATTTGGTGACATATTCGCCTCCATTAGATGTACTTTAAGATTCTCATCAATGATTAAATCGAAACGCATTAAATCAAAGAAATTTTTAGTTTTATATGAACGAAGTATACCCTTAATATCCTGTTCTTTGGCTAAAACTGTGCGTCTGATAATATCCTCTACTTGTAGCCAAATACCGGAAGGATTTTGGTTTTGATCTCGTACATAGGCATCAAAAGCACCACGCATACTGCCTCCTAAACGTTTGTAGTATTTAACTAAAGAAGGTACTTGCCAAGTGGGCAAATAATCATCTCCCACTACATATTTATCCACATTAGAGGCATCAAAGGGATGATATTTAACAGGGCAATAGCGGAAAAGTACATCGCCACTATAGATATAAAGACGTAAGGGATCAATTGAGGTGATGACCACATAAACGCCAATATCAAATTTATAACCATCAACCAGGAAAGGATTTTGCAAGAATTCCTGCACAAAAGAATCATTTGAATATAAATTTATATCTTCTGGTGGCCGTATGGCTATATGACGATGTTCATTATGTTTCTCTACAAATAAAGCCTTTGGATTTTGCTCCACATAATCCAGAAACTCCTGCCGCTGAGAAGGTAAACGAAAAGCCCTAGGCAGAAAGGGTAGAGGTGTTGTTGACAAATCCACTTTGTTGGTAATAAAGCCACAGCCGGGAAAATGATTAACCATTTGATGTTTTTCTAAATTTTTCATACGTTGAGGCATTTTTATGAAAGGATAATCATGAGCCCACAAAAGATTCCAATTATCCTCCAAGTTGACACGTTGATAGCCCAGTCTGTCCAGTACATTGATAACATGTATTAAGTGTTCCTCAGTTTTGCTTTTACCATAAATAGCATAAGTGCCTTGAGGAACTACTTCTTCCTTTCTAACATCCTGTTGTTTAGGCCAATTCCAATAGCTGCATTTAGTGGGTAACAAATCCACCAGAATGGCAGTTGCCAAAGTGGCCAGCAAGAATACGATTACAGAGTGCACAGGAATTGCGTGTTTAGCATCTTTAATGTCTTGAGATTTCTGTAAAAATAGAAATCTTGTTACCCTCTACTCTTAACTGGTCTAACAATATGTGGGTCAAAACAAACAAGAATTGTTTACACAATTTATTAACATACCACTTTAGTCTGAACATTTGCTTGATTATTTTCGGCATCCATTTATTAATTATTATAAATAAATAAAAAATTATTTAAATTTAACTTTAAACTAAAAAATAAAAACAAAAAACTTAACAAAAAACTTTCACCAAAAAAAGTGAGAACAGTAAAGACACAGAGTTGTAATTTTGTGTATTAAATTCCTTAGACAGTGTTACCATTTTTAACTGAGTTCTGTTATTGATTTAGTAGGGTGGTATAATAAATTATTAATTGGAAAGTTTTCTATAAAAAACAGTTAGAATTGAGTGTTTTCAGTATAAAAATATCAGAAATCGATACAAATGAAAAGTTTTCGATAAAAAATGTTCGAATAGACAATAATCAAAAGAAAACTGTTCAAATACAATATTTTTCCATAAAAAACTGTTCGAATGGAATACTGTTCAAAGTAATTCGTTTGAATAGAATGGTTTCTATAGAAAGTTATTTGAATATGATGTTTTATATTGAAATCTTACAAATGTAATTGAAAGTTTTCTTTTATATAAAAAATCGTACAAATGGAATATTTTCTATAGAAAAATTTTGCTATAAAAACTTTTCTATTAAAAAGTTTTCTATAGGAAAGTTTTCAATAAAAAACCTGTTGAAACTTTAATATAGAGAATTTTTATATCAAAATGGAACAGCATATTTTTTGGTTATGTTTTCTTTAGCGAAATGTTCCAATGAAAAGTTTTTTGCATCATATTATAAAACAGTGTTCAGAAAACTATTAAATTAATGTTTTCTTGAATAGAAAATTCTCTATAGGAAGGTGATTGCATAGAAAGTTTTATACAGAAAAAATGCTTTAATAGAGGTGTTTCTTTAGAAAAGAGTCCGAATAGAAGGATTTCTATAGAAAAGTGTCGGAATACTAAGTTTTCTATTAAAATCTGCGTGAATACAAAGATTTCAAATATAGAAAATTGTTTGAATAGAAAGTTTTCTAAAGAAAACTTTTCAAATTTAAAGTTTTCTGGACAAAATTATTCGATTAGAAAACAAGTACGAAATTATAGTCGGGCGAGGCCGACCATATAATACCCTACACCTTTGACAAAAATATAATGTGATTTAGTTGCCATAATAAAGCATTTAAGTTGAATTGTACCTTGCCTTAGACATACATACTTAAGCCGTTTATTGTTGAATAAAATTGTGGACATTTAAGTGAAATTTTGATGGGGGCTTTTCATAGGGGCTAGGGTCATATGAGAACCTATTATTATGGAATTCGTGGGGGTCATCAAGTCTTGTATACAATTTGGTTATTGCAGCTTTTTGTCGAGATATGAGTATATTAAACATAATTATGAACTTAAAAGCCCTATTCGGCGGGTTCAGTTGTATGGGGGCTAGGTGAAATAATGGACCGATGTAAACCATTTTCAACAGGCTTCATCTACGGTACCATAAAAGATCATGTGCCAAATTTCATTGAATTATCACCAAAATTGCGACCTGTAGTTTGATTACAAGTTTTAAAAGCCTTATTCGGGGGTTCAGTTGTATGGGGGCTAGGTGAAATAACGGACCGATGGTAACCATTTTCAATAGGCTTCGTCTACGGTACCATAAAAGATCATGTGCCAAATTTCATTGAATTATCTCTAAAATTGCGACCTGTAGTTTGATTACAAGTTTTAAAAGCCCTATTCGGGGGTTCAGTTGTATGGGGGCTAGGTGAAATAATGGACCGATGTTAACCATTTTCAATAGGCTTCGTCTACGATACCATAAAAGACATGTGCCAAAAATTGCGACCTGTAGTTTGATTACAAGTTTTAAAAGACCTATTCGAGGGGTTCAGTTGTATGGGGGCTAGGTGAAATAATGGACCGATGTTAACCGTTTTCAATAGGCTTCGTCCCTGGGACAATAGAAGATCATGTACCAAATTTTATTGAATTATCTTCAAAATTGCGACCTGTAGTTTGATTACAAGGATTACAAGCCGTATTGGGGGGTTCAGTTGTATGGGGGCTAGGTGAAATAATGGACCGATCTTAACCATTTTCGACATAAATCGACTCAGAAAATGATTCTGAGCCGATTGGTATACTTTAAGGTGGGTATAGGACCAATATTATTGTGCGTTACAAACATCAGCACAAACCCAATATACCCTCCCCACTAAAGTGGTGTAGGGTATAAATAGCACTATTTTATAGAAAAATAGTAGATCAGAAATATTTTTTTAGAAAAATAGTATAGAAAAATAGTCAAATAAAAAGTTTTACATAGAAAACTAATCGAATGGAAGGTTTTCTTTTTATTGAAAACTGTTGGAATGTAATGTTTTCAATAAAAAAGTATCGGACTGGTAAATTTTCTATTGAAAATTGTAAAACTGTACAGATTTCTATATAAAGCTATTCGAATACAGATGTTTCTATAGAAAACAGTTGGAATAGGTATTATTTTATTGGAAATTGTTCGAATATAAAGTTTTTCTATAAAAATGTTTTTCGAAGACAAAAAGTTCACTTTTATTAATTTAAAATGCCATACTTTTATTGTAACGGTAAATATACGTAATTCTTGTCAGCTGTTCAGTGCAGGGATGTCAATATGTTATTTAATTTTATAAACGTAATTGTAACTTTTTAAAAAACTTTATCGTACTTCGACTGGTACTTTTTGAGTTTTCCATAAAATTAAACCTAGAAACATAATAATAAATATGTAGAGCCCGGAGTAAATTATAATCTATAAAAAGGGACTTTTTAGTACTTTTTCGTTATTGAACCTATAGACATGAAATTAAACCTGTAGGGCATGGAGTAAGTGAAAACATATAAAACGGGACTTTTTGGAATTTTCTATTATAATGAATCTAAAAACATAAAACTAAGCAATCAGGGACTTGAGTGAATGAAAATTTAAACTGTAGTATTTCTGGTAATTTTTCGTTCTTTAACTAGTACTTTTTGAATTTTCTAAAATATTGAATATATAAACATAAAATTAAACAGGAAGAATCCTAATTGAACGAAAATTTATCTCGTTTACGTCCATTTTGCAAAAAGGGCTCGATATCAATCGAAATCTCTATAGGCCATAATTGACCCTGCCCCCTTCAATAATTGATTTTAACGTTTTCTACGTAATGTAACCCTCTTAGAGAAAATCAGTTTATAGCTAATACATCATTCCAAAAGTTATCATTATGATAGAATTATGGTAGAATTAAAAAAAATACTTTAAATTATAGACAACTTTGTCCATAATTGACCCAATTCCACATTTAAGTACCTAATCCGAAAATCACGGTGACGTTCTTATTAATCTAATGATCAAAGTCCATATATATATGTATATGACCACTTCCAAAATTTACTTTTTTACGACATATGATTTGCCGAATATAACTCTTACTTCTTACCTATTTTAATCATAAAGAAATTACCGCTAAAATAGGAATAGTCTGCCTTTAGAGTTGCGAGTTTTCATACACTCTAATAATGTTTTCAAAGTGAAACTTTTGGAATATTTTTCAATCTCTTTGTGATCCCTTTAAATGATGTTGTTCTGGAAGAACTTTAACATCCATGTAAACATTTTGGGTAATAAATTAGGGGACTACCAATGAGGGGAGCGGAACCTCCCATATGAATTAAATACAAAAATTCGTTCATCTGGGAAACTAATAGAACTAAATTCTTCAAATTTTGCACAAAGAACTTTAATATTTATCTGAACATTTTGGAGAAAAAAGGGCGGACTTTCATATGAATTAAATAGAAAAATTCGTATATCTGAGAAACTATTAGAGCTAGAATCTTCAAATTTTACTGAAGAACATTTAGAGAATTACGGCGGACTTTCAATGGGGGGCTTGGCACTTCCCATATGAATTAAATACAAAATCTTGTATATCTGGGAAACTATTAGATTCAAATTTTTCATAGATTAAATTAAAATCTTAATTAAAGATTAAATTAAAATCTTAATTAACGTTCGGAATAATTGGCGAAATTGCATAATTTCTCACACAACTTTAGAGCTTGCTCTGTTTTGTTGTTATAAACAATATATTTGCTTCCAAAATCCCATTTTCTGATCTCTCGGATTCCGTTTTTATTTAAAATCGTTGAAAATTTAAAAACTAAACGCAGTTGAAAACTTAGCCGGCTTACAGTCGGTTTTAAACCGCAGCCGTCATATTTAGTGTCAGTCGCCGCCGTCGTTAATATTTGTCTGCTCTGCATCAGTCGGTGGTTGTTTATTTTCATTTTCCAACAACTGCGGAAAAAAACAGCACAAATTTAATTCGTAATAATACGAAAAAAATACAAAATTATTAACAAAAACTAGAGAAGAATGCACAACTAATAATTATCTATCAATAAAATTATAAATTACACTGCAAATACAACATGGAACTCGATGATATAATTTATGTCGCTTGTCTGTTGACCTGCATAGGAGCCGGGAATTATGTGAAGAAAATACCCGATGAAACCCAAAGGAAATTCCTTAGTACAGGATTTGGTCTGTTAATGGTATTCCTGGTATCAGGATGGCATACTTTGCATTGCCTAATATCGGCCGGTTTGGGTGCGGCAGCCGTAATTTATGTCCACCCTAGGTAAGTGTGAATGACACCAAAATTGAAATGAAAATTTATAAAAAGAATTATGTTTTTGCATAAATTAATTTACATGTGCACTTTGTATTTTTGTTACACACAAAAACAGCAAATGCCATTTGGCGGCCTTTGTTGCCATGTTTGGTTACTTGATGTTTTTCCGTTTAATGGATTCATTTGGTTTCTCCGAGCCACCCAGTCATACGAATATGATACAAATGATTTTGACCTTGAAGGTTTGTAACTAACAGTAATCTAAGTAATTGGCTTATAATACGATTAGAAACAATAGTCATAAATCTTATTAACTTTTATGAAGGTGGCTGGTATTGGTTTTGAAAAAACTGCCTCTTGGAAGAAACTTCAACAGCGTGAAAAAGAACAAACTGACAAGCAAACCGTTTCGGGAGAAGCTGGTCAATTGGTTGAAATTACCGATTATGATGTGGAAATTCAGTCAATTAACATAGTAGAGTTATTCCATTATACTTTCAACTATATTGGCATACTTACGGGTAAGTGTGAAAGACGACGCTTATTTTCTTATTATTAAATTATCAATTTAGTTTTTTTTAAAGCAGTACACATAGATATTTTGATAAGCTTTTTTTTTGTATCATTGTTAGTGGCTACTGCCAGCTGGCGCGAATTATAATATTATTAGTTTTATTGTATTGTATTACCGGGTTTAATGCAAATTTTATAGTGCTTATCAATAGGGTGACCATATTGATGACAAATTAATAAAAATTTAATGAATATTTATAAATATGCTGCTTAATAGGGTAAGCTGATGTGTGGCTATAAATAGATGGACAAAAAACTTATTAATCAATAGCAGATTAACATTAAATATATACACGTCTTCTTCTTCTTTGACAACTGATCGATGGCAGACATTTTGTTACAGAACTGATCATAAACAATAGTTTTCTATTAAAAAAGTTATCGAATGGGAGGAATGTTTTCTATAGAATGTCAAATGAGTGACACATGTTTCTATGAATAGGAATGTTTTCTATAGAATGCCAAATGAATGAAACACTTTCTATAGAACACTGATCTAGATTTTTTATAGAAAGTTAATCACTTAATCCATCGAAACAGATCAAACACAAACTTTTTGTAAAAATTTGTTTGAAAATAAGGTTTTTTTTTATAGTATTTGATTTAGTAAATTATAATAGTTGATGAAAGACAACATTTTCTATAGAAAACTGATCGAAAACAAAGTTTTCTATATGAAACTAATGGTAGAAAGAGTTTTTTTCCAAAGAAAACTGATCGAAGCAACATTTTCTACTAAAAACTAATAGAATACAAAGTTTTTCTATAGATAACTGATCGAAGGAAAACATTTTTCAAGAAAACTAATCAAAACAAAATTTTTCTATAGAAAATTTATCAACGACACCATTTTCTATAGAAAATTTATCGAAAACTGAACTGAAACTGATTGAAAATACAATGTTTTTCTATCCGAAACTGATCGAAGGCAAAATTTTCTATAGAAAAACTGATCAATGATAAAATTTTCTATAGAAAATCGATCAAAGACTGCATTTTCTATAGAAACCTGGTGAAGACAACGTTTTTTTTAGAAATCTGATCGAAAACAAAGTTCTCTATAGAAAAGTGATCGAAGATAATGTTATCTATAGGAAACTGAACAAAGAATTAGTTTTCCGTCGAATACTGAACGAAGTCAAAGTGGATATCATTGAAACATCGATCAAAAACAACATTTTCTATAGAAATCCGATCGTAGACAAAGTTTTTTTTATTGAAAACTGGATCAAACACAAGTTTTCTATAGAAAAATTATCGAAGACAAAGTTTTTCTATGAAAACATGTCGAAGACAAAGATTTTTCTATAAAACAGATTGAAGATGATGTTTTGCATAGCAAGCTGATCAGGAGGAAAAGAAATCTAATAAAAAATTCTCTATTGAAAAGTAAAAAGAGTTTTAAAGGTGTTGGGATAAAGTCTTTTTTTTAAAGAAAATCAAAAACAAATCACTAAACATAAGAAATAAAGCTTTATTAACATATTCATTTTTATTTAAAGGTCCCTATTATCGCTATCGCACATATCGTGATTATTTCGAAACACCTTTCAAAAATTATGCTCCCAATGTACAGGCCACCGTGGAAAAGCTTAAAAGTGCTGGTATTTATTGTGCTTTATATCTCGTAGCTAATTATTTTTATCCTTTAAGTGTAAGTATAACAAGAAAAAAAGCTAAATTTTATGTAGAAATATTTTAATTATAAACAAAAACCAAAATACAAACCATTGGCCCCGCCCCATAGTACGCCCTAAGTGATGAATTCTATACACAACGTTCCTTTTCTATCGTCTAATGTATGTGTGGCCCACTTTCTTTATATTCCGTATGCGCATGTATACCGGTCTAACGTTGAGTGAGTGTGTCTGTACTATGGCAGGCTTTGGCGCGTATCCCGATGAATCAGATGTGGCCAACGGTGAAGGTCCCCGTAAACAATATCAGCATTTGAAACGTGATGCCGATAAAAGAACGTATAACTTTACTTCAATAGTTAATACGCGTGTCATGAACGTGGAGAAATGCTGGACCTTCCGTGAGGCCATGAAACATTGGAATATTTGTGTACAATATTGGTTGGCAGTGAATATATACAAGTTGTTCCCTAGCAAGAAATATAGGTGAGAATACGAAAGCACATTGTTATCATACTTCTTTGTTATGGAGAATCATTTGTATTTATTTGCTGTAGAACTGCTGCCACACTACTCTGCTCTGCCTATTGGCATGGCTTTCGTCCGGGTCATTATTTCTGCATAATGGGTGCTCCCCTGTATGTGCCCCTTGAAGATATGTGGAATAGTTTAGTGCGCAAGGACGCCACTGGCCTGCAGCGTCAGATTATTGATGTTTTATTTTGGATATCGAAATTTTTTGCTTTCAGTTATTTAGGCACCGCTTTTCTTTGGTATCCTTTGGTAATATATGGAAATTCTATAGCTCAGTTTATCATATTGGCTATATAGGCTGGGCTCTAATGATGCTTTGGGTATTTATTTAACAAAACAAAAGAAATTAGCGCGAGCGGAAAGAGAAGAAAGAAACGTAGAAGGAAAGAAAACGAGCCGAAGAACAACAAGCTGGTGGCGAGCACAAAACAAAAGTACAATGAGTTAACAATGTATTTTAACGAATGTCTTCTAGCAATAGTCTTCGTTGTTTTTTTTTAACAAATAGCGTTTTTTTTTTTATTTTTTATATACTTTTTTTGTAAACAAACATTCGCACAAAATGTTGTTGTTTTTTTTGGTGTCATTTAAATTATAGATATTATAGTTATTACAGCTTTTTTTTATACACCTTTTTTTATAGAGAATTTATTAGCTTTTTAGCAGGTTTTGTTTTTGTATACTTACGTTTAATTAAATAATCATTAATGAATATTATTATTGGCTTAATTTGTTTGCTTTTGGAAAAAAAAATATGTATAATTTATTGTTTAATTAAAACTAGTCTTTAGGCACTCAATACAATACTTTTATTTTAACACAATCATTTGGGTTTGAAAAAAAAAAATAATTATAAAAATTTTGCCACAATAACATAATATGTACTTGAGATACAAATTTAGTATAATTAATAAACAGCCCTATTCTGTTAAAGTTCTAAAATAAAGTTGTTATTGCAGTATTTCATTCTAAATGCTTTCGAATATAATTTATTATAATTTTTAATACCCATTCTACAGATTAGGGCTGTAGTTTTTCAAATATTAATTAAATTCTTTTAAAAGGGCTTTAACAAATTAGTATTCAAATTTATTTCCCTACAATTTAACTAGAAAATACATTTCTATTCGATACCAGCTCGAAATCAGCTTTTAGATTTATTTTTTCTAAAATATAAATGCAATAAATTTTGTCAAAGTTTTCCTTATATACGCAAAGAAAAAGGAACATTTTAGTTTTAAAATTTTCTTTACTTAATTTCTTAAAAAAAATTTAGTTCAAGGTGGTTGGTATTTTTCTCCATCTACAGCTTTTTAAACCTAAAACTATATTCTTCATAGTAAAACAATTTCTTTAAATTCTTGTAAAAAGAAGTGGCAAGTAATCTGTGTAGAAAAAAAAAAACAAATTTAGAATATATTTTCGAATAAACTAAATATTAAATTTTTCAATTTATGCATTGTAGACGTCTTTAGTACAGAAGCTTTTGAAAACACCAAATGTCATGCAGACGTGGATTCATCTGAAATTATTAACATTATAAAGTAAATATAATTTTGTTAATTAATTACTGAAGTCTAAAAAAAAATGTATTATTTGTAAAATTGTTTAAATTACCTGTTACCAGAGACATGCGTCTCTTAACATCCTGTGTAGTATTGTAAGCGCCACAGTTAACACATTTTAAACCAATAAAATGGAATTTTGTTTTGGAAGTCTATAGTAAACAATATAAGATTTAAGGATATTATTTCTTAATAACAGGTAATATCTAAGTAAAATGGACAAACGTCCATCTTACTTTAATTTAATTATAATTTCCTTTACCTTATGACAATCATTACAAAATATATGTATTCTTTGATTTTCATATTTCTTAGGTATGGGCATTAATTCAGCCTGTGCATCCAAATATTCCCATAAAGCTGTCATATCTATTAGTGATGTCTGACATGTGGGACAGGTATAATGGCCAGAGGTTAATAGCTGATCAAAACACATTTTATGCAGTAGATGACCGCAGTCAGGAATGTGACATGGAATGCGTGAGGTATGTATATCGCCCAAGCACACTGGGCAGTGAGAACGTGATATATTTTCTACGCACTAAAATGAAATAAAAAGAAAAAATTGTATTAAGATTAAGTTTGGGTAAGTACAAATATAGTATTGTGGGTACGAAGAGAATTTTGTCCCTTTATAACCCTGCAAAAGTTGAGACTATTCCGCACACATGTGTAAAGAGTACTCAAAACGTATACAATATATGATAAAATATACTCCATTGAACATTGTGGTGTCCTAGGTAAGGACCTCGTAATCCACACATACATTAAACTAATTCCAAAACTATTCCCTTGCTACAATCGAATTCGCAACATGGTCCTATCCAATGGGGACTATGGAGCATGTTGTTTTCAAAAAATTCAACATGGTCCATGTCTGCATTACATGGGACTACTAAATGGACCATGTTGTCCAATATTGTTTACAGGGGAGTAGTTTTAGGACTACATAAATGGAGGAAATAATCCCCATATGCATAAATGCTTAATAAAGTTCTTGATGGTATATTGTAGGAATCTTTATAAGGACGGGGGTAAATCTTTTCGTTTAAAAATCACTGATTTTTTAAAAAAGATTAGATGACAGTGGGCATTTTTAGTTTTTTTTTGCTAGTAAAACATGTAGATTTAATGAACAAAATACAATTTTCGCAAACAAGTTGTTTCTTAAAGGAAATGTAGAGTTCCGTTTCTTATGAATAAATATGATTCCTAAACCGGAAACTTCAAAATTACAACTATATCTTCCTTACAACATTACAAAACTACTTCCAGGCATTTAAAATTTCTTGTTAATTATTCTGTTGTAATAATTATATATAAATAACAGATTCGATATTGATGAGGGTATAATAAACCCGCATCAATCATAAAATTAACAAAAATGCCAAACAATTAAAAAATAACATAATTTTGAATTAAATTAAACAAACAATAAGCCTAAATCAATTTAAATTAAAAACAAATCATCTCTAAAACATTCGAAACATCTCAAAGTCATTAAAAATAATACTCATACATAAACTATTTCATTATAACATTTAAAATATTTTCAAACTTTTTAAATTCTCTACCAGTCTAAGCACGCGATTTAAGCATCATAAAATAAATTCCCCTAACACTTTGATATCGTATATGTTTTAATTAAAATTCCCCATAAAATTCTTTTTAATAACTAGCAACAAACAATATTTAAAACATTTCAAACATTTTCTTTTACAAAAAAGCCCGTTTAACATCAAAGCCTCTTGTTACCCGCGTAATTATAACTAACTTACCCTGTGGCCATCAATTTTCAATTGTATGGGTAAACACATATTGCAGACTTTACAGTGAAAGAAATTCTCTCTACCACCAATGCGACAAATGCCACACTGATCGCAGTGATATTGACGTTTATTGGAATCATCAAAAAGATTGCAGATCAAGCAGGTGTACTAGAGCAAATTCAAAATATTTTATTAGTAAAAGATTGCAATGTATTAAAATATTTTTACAATTACCTTTCCAAAACGTATGCCACAATTTTGACAACGTTCTTGCACCTTTTGCCTAGTATTACATTCTGAACAGATCAGTTCCGTTAGAGTTTTGCGATCGAAATGATGCGTTTCATTTTCATCGTGGCAAAATCGACATTTGTAGAACTTATTACAGCAGGGCGTCTGGAAAAGGTAAAAAATATATATGTATTTTAAAGTTATTAAAGCATTATCGTATATAATAATTAAGTTATAGGTGTTAGACAGAATAAATTACGGAAAATTCCCTATTTATATAATATTAGTGCCAACTTATAAAACTTTGTCGTAAAGTAAATTCCCAATGTAAATAGATTTTAAGCGAGAAAACTTGATCTTTATCTAATGCAATCTGTTAAACGATCATTAGGGAATTTACCTATTTTTCGAGAAAAATAATAAGAAATTGTGATTCTTTCAGTTGTAATATGATCATTTATATTCA